>NC_063162.1:75719760-75834760 GCF_023159225.1 Perognathus longimembris pacificus
CTGCACATAACAAGTAAGGTACTTGGGAGCTCACCTCCAAGGTGCTCGACTAGGTCCCCTTCTGCTGGGAGGGACGTCACAGAGGAGCTTCTACCACAGCCATGCATTGTGCTTGCTAGATACCTTTCCTTCACTGCCCAGAAAGGCAGGACAGTTACTATGAACTTAGAGGGGCAGTCAGTTCCTAGAGTCTCAGGAGCCAGTGTTGCCTGAGCAGAGCCAGTGACCCTTCCAAGTCCCAAGTTCCCCAAAGCCAGGGGCTTGGGAGAGCTCCCCTTGGCTGCACAGGCCTCCCCATCCTCCAGCTGCCCTGACTCCCATCCATCACATTTCATTTTTTCCAAATGAGAGTTTACATTCCATCTCTAGGAATCAGTCTAACTCTGTCTGGGTTGAATGTGATGTTGAGTTTTTGCAGTTCCCCACACCTGCAGAAATCTCAGGACCTCCCTCACCCTTCCTTGATTAAAAAGATAAGTTGGTCCAGGCTTGTAATCCTAAATACTCAGGAGGCTGAGGTCTGAAGAGTGAAGTTCAAAGCCAACTCAGGCAAGAATCCACAACTCTTATCTCCAATTAAACAGCTAAAAGCTGGATGTGGAGGTGTGGTTCAAGCGGTAGAGCAGTAGCCTGGAGAGGAAAGCCAAGCAAGAGAATGAAACCCTGAGTTCAAGCCCCAGTACCAGAACAAAAAAAAAAGTTACAAAGGATTAGAGAGACGTTAGAACTTCATCCTACAGAGGGAGGGCAGGAGGCATCTGAACCTTCTCAGTGAGAACCATCATATCCAAACGCTCCGCCTCAGAGCTCCCGAGGCTTGCTGCCCCATGCTGGCCCCCAGCCTCTGACCCCCTCCCTGCCCACATGCAGATCTGGTGCCGCTGTGTCACTGCTGCCTTCAACTACTTCGTGGTCACTAACTTCTTCTGGATGCTCGTGGAGGGCTGCTACCTGCACACAGCCATCGTCATGACCTACTCCACTGAGCGCCTGCGCAAGCGGCTCTTCCTTATCATCGGATGGTGTGAGGGTCCCTTGGCAGCAGGGCTGAGGGTGGGGACACTACTAAAAAGGTCTCCTCTTTCATCTTAGGGATAAGGACAGTAACACAGCTCTGCCTCCAGCCCCTTCCACCATGCGGAAAGGAAGGAGCCAGGAATCCCTACAAAGAATGTTCCAGAAAGAGCCCTTTTCTTCCAGCCCAGAGCAGCAGTCCCAAGACCTTAGTCTCTGGAAAATTTTCACAGGAAAAATTGCTGGCTCTACTTCTCCATCTCAGAGCTCCAGAAGCTATAGATAGCCTCTATGGCTTGGAGAAGAAGCTCTGAGTGAGGGCAAGGTTCAGGAACAGGGCCGTCTGAGAGTCTAGATGGCCTATAGTTGGAATACTAGAATCATGATCCCAGGTCCCCTCTGGTCCCCTACTCTTGGTCCTATAACAGGCTCTCAGTCCATTTATCCATTGTAGCCCATGTCTGTCCTTCTTGCAGGCATCCCCTGTCCCATCATCATTGCCTGGGCCATTGGAAAACTCTACTATGAGAATGAACAGTAAGTAGAATGGGAGCTTGGAGACAAGACAGGTCAGCCTTGGGCTGGGGCCAAGATATGGGGCAGAGATGGCAGCCATGACCATGACCTGTGTCCTCACTCAGGAGTGTGCTCTCTTTGTTGAATTTAGTTAGGAAGCCTAGACTTTGGGATGTCTTCCTCAGAGCTGGATGTAGAAGAGGCTTTCCATCTGAGTGTTATCCAAAGTGAGGTCAATGAACCTCTAATGGAGCCCACCAGAAACTTACTCTCTAACGTTCCAGTCTCTGCTTGGGATGTCCTCCACACCAGGAATAGATTTCCAGAGCTATGGCCCTGATGAAAGCGGGTCTCAGGGCTAGAGAGTGCAGATGGGTGGATGGGACAAGAATGGTAGAGTTCCAGGAACGCAACATTGGCAAAGGCTCGGACAGGTGAGATCTATCTAAGGACAGGAGAGCTGTGTAGTACAGAGTGAGTATTTTGTCAGAGGCTCGATACTCAGAAGTGGAGAGGCATTGGGTCCTTCCAGCAAGGCCCACCATGCCACCAGATGCCTTCGCCAGCCGCACGTGGCTCAGCCCAAATACTGAAGATAGAGTCAGGTTCTAGGCTGCAGAGGCCCTACTTCCACACCTGCTGCCTTGTGCCTTCAGTGCCTGGCATGTGCATGGGTTCCGTGCACCATGGGCTGGTGTCACAGGGCAGCTCAACTCTGAGCCAGTGGGAGCATACTTCCCCTTAATTGTTGTGACTCCTGTGTGTTCCTCCTTGAGCCTACAGTCAACAATGTGTTGGGGACTAAGAAGGAGATCGTAGATTTGGCCTGAGTCTGGCTGAGGGAGCAGACTCACTAAAGACAGTGCTGCCTGGCTGGGTATGGGGCAGCTCTGGAAATCAGAGCTCAGGAGGTCCAACCCCGTGTTGGACATTGAGAGTAGTCTCCAGGTTTGGCTCATCAGGCCACCCACGGCCACCCCATCCTTGCAGGTGCTGGTTTGGCAAGGAGCCTGGTGACCTGGTGGACTACATCTACCAAGGCCCCATCATCCTTGTGCTCCTGGTAAGTCCTCAGTAGAACTAGTGTGGACTGGGCTCCCCCAGGGCAGAATATTTGGGAAAGGTGTGGCCTGGGCAACACCCCTCTTTACTCCATTGCCCCTGTCCCCTACTTTGTGCACCAGTTTGCTCTTCCTTCCTCTGACTCTGCCTGACACAGCCCCAGGTAGCTCTCTGGGCCTTGGGTGAGGAAGGGGTCTGACTGGTAGGTTTCTAGAGTCTAATATCTACTTGCCAGGTACAGTGCTGAGACAGCAGGTGACAGGCACCTGGAGGCAGGCAACAGAGAGATGTTGGGCTTTTGTTCACTCTGCCCCCAGCAATCCCCTCTGGGGTTCTGCCCACCATCCCCAGCCTGCAGCTTTAGATTTCAGAATGCAGTGTAATGAGCGATTGTTCAGCCTTGTTCAGCCTTCTCCGAATGTATTCACATCTAAGGTATAATTGCCACCACGTCTTTAATCTACACCAAGCTTTAATTAAGAGAAAGTTTAAGTAGAGGCTGCATTCTGCAGAAAGAACCCATTATATAGCATACATTTAAAGAACAATATGTAAAAAGCCCCTTAAGGAATTGGCATTTATGCAAGACTTATTTCCGGCTTAGTAATTTCAGGCTCATGTGTGTACCAGCTTCCTTAAAGGACCACAAAACCCTCTGAAAACTCAGGGGGGGGGGGGCTGCACACAGCAGAGGTGGGTTTGCCCCCTACCACAGCAGAGATGGGCTTCTGAAACTACCATAGCTACTGTTCTTTTCTATTTCCTCACCCCCTCGCCTTGCTGAGACTTTGGGAGTCACAGGACCCCATCTTTGGACATCCTTGATGGATGTAAGCTGATGCTGACCAGGAGAGTTTCTTGCCTACCACCTGGACTTCCAGTCAGGGAGTTTGTTCACATCAGAGGATGAACCAGTCTTTGGCAGCAGACGGTGGGGAGGGACTATCCTTGTCTCCCAGCTGCCATGAGCCACAAACTTCAGTGTGAGTGAAAGTCCAGGATTCCTCCCCTCCCAGCCAGCTGCCCACAGTGAAGGGCTGGGGATTCCAATGTGCCTGGTACCCAGCCAAGGAAAGCCATTGAGGGTGGGGCCCGACCATGCAAGAGAGAGCTCCAATCTGTCTCTTGGCCACGTAGCAAGGGAATGACCAGGGAGGGCAGATGAGATGTAGAGGCCTGGTGCCCACAGCACTCTTTCCCTGCTCTGCATCCTCCTTTCCTGAGGATGGGGCTCCTCATTCCAAACTGGACCCCCTCCACAGGTTCTGTTCAGATCACTGCTGATCCTCACAGTCTCGATGTGTGGACTCCAGGATGTAGATGAGCAAACCAAGCTTGTCCCAGGCCACAGCCCCACTGGCAGAGCAGAGGCCTGGACCACCTGCCTCATCACTCCCTGCCTACTGTCCCTTGGTAGGAGATGTGCTTGGAGCTCCACTGCCACCCACCCCATGGGCCTCCTGGCAAAGCTAGGTCCCTGAGGAATGGTCCCTCATGAGGGTCTCAGGAGGGAGGGACCCTATCCAGGGAGCTGGCTCATTGCCCCCAGGACCCAGCATGTGGGTCACCCTGAGGGCACCCTGGGCTGGGTGGGGTGCCTTCCAGGGGCCCCTTGGGAAGAGGTGCATTTTCCTGTGTGAGCTCCCAGGAGGCTCTACCTTCTTGCCTGTGCTCCCACACCATTACCTGGAACCACATCTGGGTCCTGGGTCCTCCCATGCCAGGCCACTCACTTTGCCTGGTCTCTGCCTTCCAATGTACCTCACCTTGGCTGGCTAACCATGCCTCATCTTCAGTTTTCAGTTCAGTACTGTTACCAGGCCCTCAGGGCCACAGTATCCACCCATCTCCACTAAGCCACTTTCCCATTATTGGTGCCCAACACTGAGCCTGCCACATGGAAACTTAGTTTATCAAAAGGGTTCATTACAACCAGAAACCAGGCAGGGCACAGCTCCAGCCCATAAGCCAGGGCTCACTGCAAAGCTGTTTTCTCTGGGCGTAGGCTGGGCAAGCTGAAGTTTGAGAATGGAAAGTGGAGAGCTCTGCCTGGGCTGAAGTTGCCAGTGGCTCTGGAGAGAGGGGGAGGGGTGTGTGTGTGTGTGTGTGTGTGTGTGTGTGTGTGTGTGTATGACAGGTATGTGCCAGTCCTGGAACTTGAACTCAGTGCCTGCTCTTTTGCTCAAGACTACACTTGAGCCACAGCTCCACTTCCAGCTTTTTTTTTTTTAGTAGTTTATTGGAGATAAGGTTCTTACACACTTTCCTGACTGGGCTGGCTTTGAACTGCAACCCTCAGATCTTAGCCTCTTGAGTAGCTAGGATTACAGGTGTGAGCCACCAATACTCAGCTAGGATGTATTTTTATTCCAAAAGTCTCTACTCTCAAAGATAAGGGCATGGATTATGTATCCAAAGTCAGGAGCTGGATATGAAGCGGCCCTTAAAATAAAGCTGGTGGATGCCAGGCTTGTGACTCACACCTGTAATCCTACCTTCTGAGGAGGCTGAGATCTGAGGATCGCAGTTTGAAGCCTGCTCCAGCAGAAAAGACCCCATGAGATTCTCCGAGCTCTGGAGACACCTCTGTGGAGTTCCTGAGTGGAACAACTTTGGGAGTTCCTGAAGTGTCCTCAAGAGTGGCTCTGCTCTGGCTTGTGGCCTTTAGCGTGGCTTTTGCTCCCTGGGATGGAGACACTGAGTAGCGCTGGAGTCAATGGGGTGTTCATCATCTGTGCTTGCTAGGGAGAAGCAGATTGGGATAGCTTGGAGATGCTCAGTACTGGGTGTCTGCTGGGAGGTGGTTCTCAGGAGGAGAAGGCTTCCTTTTGGCCTCCTCCCACACACTTGTCCTTCCTTTTCCTCTCTCTGCCTTCCTCTAGATCAACTTTGTATTTCTGTTCAACATCGTCAGGATCCTAATGACAAAACTTCGAGCATCTACCACATCAGAGACAATCCAGTACAGGTACATGGTCACCTGGGTACCTTGACCTGGCACAGGGAAATGGAGTGGTCATCTCAGCCGTCCCTCTACCTCTGGTCAGAGCCCTCCCCCCCCCCCCCGAGTCCTCACCCAGAGGGGCTGGTGCAGCAGCATCCAGATGCCTCAGAGTGTGAACTTAGCTCTGTCACCCTCTCACCCCTAGGAAGGCAGTGAAGGCCACACTGGTGCTCCTGCCCCTGCTAGGCATCACCTACATGCTGTTCTTCATTAACCCTGGCGAGGATGACCTGTCGCAGATCGTGTTCATCTATTTCAATTCCTTCCTGCAGTCCTTCCAGGTGGGACCCCCCCCCCCCAGAACCCACACTGCCCAGGCTGCCCTAGGCCAAGCCCTGGCCCTGCCACCCCCACCTGAGGCTCACTTCCAAGGATTTGGGAAGGCTGCCACCTGAGGCCTTGGAACTAGCTCATTCTGACCCCTGGTGTACCTGCACCCCAGAGGTAGGGCTCTGCCTTCTGATCCACCTAGCTCTGATCCCTGAGGTCCTGGTCAGTGGGTCCCCAGACATCCTGCCTCTGCCCCACCCTGTGGCCTGGTGGCTCCCCCCAGGTCCCTGACCTCTCCCTTTTCCTTTCTAGGGTTTCTTTGTATCTGTCTTCTATTGCTTCTTCAATGGAGAGGTATGAGGCAGGGCCTTTGGGGGGCCTGGGCTCTTTGAATTCCCAAACCCATTCCAGTCAAGCTTTCCCACTTTTGAGGGGAGCCTGGGTCTGCTCAGCTGTGCCTGAAGGAGGAAGAGGCTAAGAAGCTGCTAGCCACAGGGGAGCAGAGCACTTCCTGTAAGATCTGGCAACAGTTTAGGCCAGCCAGACAGGCCAGCCTCTCATGCTGGACAGGCAAGCAGGGGTCCAGGCTGCAGGAACTCCTAGAAGAGAGAAGCCATAGCAGAGCTGGTTAACAGGAGGAAACTTGTAGAAGGAGGTGAGGCCTGGGCCTTACAGCAGATCTTTATGGATTCAGAGCAGAGGAGACAATAGCATGTTCCCACATGCACAGAAAAGCCCACATGCCCTGGGTGGGCTTTGGGGTAAGGTCTGGTCCATTAAGGAGGCCCAGCTCCCCAAAGCAGATGCAGCCCAGTCAATGGTGGAAGACACACAGGTGTGGAGACAAAGAGCACAAGCCATCTGTTCTAGAGGAATCCAGATGCCCTCCTCAGGCCACTCAGCCTGCAACTGCTTAACACTAGAGTGGGCACCTGTGCAGGCACAGTCTCTGGCGACTGAGCATGGGCCTGGGTACAGATGCCAGCCATGGAGACTGTTCTATGGGCTGGATGGAGCCACTGAAGCAGATGACAGCTGGTGTTTTGGAGAGTTCTCTCTGCTCAAACCATGTGCTAGGTAAGGATAGTGGAAATAGTACATTCTACAGAATTCTTCCATTACAACACATCAAAGGACCGATTTGACTAGGTGTGAAAATGGAACTGAGACTGGTGGCAGGGCAGTGGTGATGGCAGAGCTGGGCAAGGCAAGGCCTTCTAGAGGAGGGGTAGCCACACCTCCATCCTCAACAACAGGTTACTGAGAGCCAAAGTCCTGACTCACAAAGCCCTTGAGGTGGCAGTGCCCACCAGAAGCTGGGAAAGTCAGACTGTACAGCACAGGAAGTGAGCCAGCCTCTCCAAGGAGGGTCAGAGGGAGTCCCTACCCTCCCTCTGAGCCCCCCCCCCCCCACTGCAGAAGAAGCAGCGGGTCCCCAAGGAAGGTCTCCCCTTGGGGACTGATTAATCCTTCAGTGTGTTTGTTGCAGTGCCAGGGCAGTCACCCCTGCCCTCCACACTAACAGTCCTGAGAAGAGTGGGAAGCAGAGAGAGGCTTGGCCAGCTGCTGACCAAGTTGTTCTCCTTCAGGTGCGCTCAGCGGTGAGGAAGAGGTGGTACCGCTGGCAGGACCATCACTCCCTCCGAACACCTGTGGCCCGGGCCATGTCCATCCCCACATCACCCACTAGGCTCAGCTTCCACAGCATCAAGCAGACAGCTGCTGTGTGACCATCTATTATCCACTTCCTTCCCCCCCGCCCCTTCTACCACCCAGGAGCTTTCCCATCCTTCTCTGTCCTCTCCTCTACATCCTCCTAGCTGCACAAGCCCAGGGGGTGCAGGAAGGGAGAATAGAGGCCAGCCCTCCAGTCTGGCAGGAAAGGGGGTACAGCCACAGAAAGGGCCTCAGGGGACCAGAGTGCAGCCTCAAGCTGCAGCCTCAAGACCCCACACAAGAGGAGGGGCAACACAGGATCCCCCAAGAAGAGCTGGTTGGGTATCTTCAAGCATTTGTCACCCCAGCCTCTTGCTAGCCTCACCATGTCCCCGTGTGCAATGAAGAAACTGAGGCCTAAGAGTGAAAGGGCCTGTTCCAGCTGCATCACTATTACTTCATCCAAGACATCAGCAGTAGATGATGGTTTGGCTCTGCTCCGCTGTCTCCTCCACCCTCATCTGGAGAAGTCAAGCCTGATGGCCTCATCCCAGGGGAGGCCAACCAGAGAAGATTCTCTTTTGTCCCCTGTCCCTGAAGAGCTGTCCCTTATCCCCTCCAGCTGCCTTCCTGCCCCTGGGGCTCTTGGAGGACACTGGTTTCTAGATTCTTCCCCTGGTGCTGACTGGAGACTTACAGGGTGTTGGGTCAGGAGGGGACAACATAGACACTTGCAGGCCAACTGGATAGGAAGTTCAGGACAAAATGGAGGGGGAGCATGGAATAGGAGGAGGGAGTGGGATGTCTCTGTCGATTGGCATGAATTCCCCAGTCGCTCCTCCGACTGGGCCTCAATCTCTTCTTCAGGAATTGTTTCTGCCCTCTGAAATACACCAAGCCTCTTTGAAATACACCACTCCACTCAGGGCTGTAGGGCACAGTCCTGACCATGTCCATCTCATTAGTGGGGATGTTGGTGCTGGCCACAAAGGACCCTACTCTCCCACCAGTGGGAGGTCTAGAATCTTTATGGTCAGAGCACCTGCAGGGCCATCCTTTCTCCCTCAGGCTGATGTCTGCCTCCAGGGCCAGCCCTGGCTCTGCAGGACAGGCATGTGGAAGGAAAGACAAGGCAGACAAGGCCCCAGACTCCATGACAACAACCCACAGAGCCATTTGCAGAAATTAGTGGGAAGGCCATAGGCCTATTGGCTTGAACAGGGATATTGCTGGAGCTACTCCCACAAAAAATAAAACTTAGAAAACTGCACCACCTACCTTGTACTGTTTTAATTTGGTATTTATTAAGTTTTAAATTATGCCATGTGATTTCTGGTATTTGGTAAATATTTGCATCACTACAGTCTAAAGTATATCAGATGTCATCTATGCATGCATGTGTGTACTGGTACCAGGGGTTGAACATAGGGCCTTGTGCTTTTGCTTGTTTTTTTTCACTCCTAAGATGATGTTCTACCACTTCAGCCATATCTCCAGTCCGGCATTTTGCTGGTTAGTTAGGGATAAGAATCTTATAGGCTTTTCTGCCCAAGCTGGTGTTGGACTTCCATACTCAGATCGCAGCCTCCTGAGTATCTGGGATTAAAGCATGAGCCAGTAGCACCCAGTTCCTATTTCTCTCTCCCTCTCTCTCCTTCCCTCTCTCTCTCTGTCTCTGTCTCTTTCTCTTCTGTGCGTGTGTGTGTGTGTGTATGTGTCCCCTGAAGCCTGAACTCAGGGGCCTGGGCCCTGTCCTTGAGCTTTTTTGCTCAAGGTTAATACTCTACCACTGTTAAGCCCAAGTTGTGAGACGACCACCAAGAAGACCACCAAGAGCCAGACGTTCCAAAATGCAAAAGCAAGGCTTTATTCAGGTGGGCTGCAGCTCAGGCCTCGTCCTACACACCGACACAGTGGAGCTTAGGAGGAAGTCCCTGAGCTGAAATCTTACAGGGTTTATAAAGGCAAACCCCACAAAGTTACAGCAACCAGGTGTTTACAGATCTGATTGGCTCTGGGCTAGGGGCAACATTCCAGGGCGGTTAGAATTTCCTGACCAGTTAGGTTTTGATAAGCTGCTCTGCTAGCCGAAATAATTGGTGGTCTGGGTCTGCTCACAGTGCCCGTTTATCTCAGGCTAGCAAAGTCATTTCCCGGAGTTTGTGCAGGCCCAAGGTCAGTTAGCACAAAGTGGAGCCTGACATCAAGATAGCTTTGTTCAAGAACTTTACAGTTTAGCAGTCTCAGCAGAAACAAGTCAGTTCCTGGAATTCGGGTGGGCTCTAGGTTACTCATAGTTTAAACAATCAACAAAATGGGGCTGCCTGAAAATAGGGTTTAACTCTTCACCACTTGAGCCACACCTCCACTTCTGGATTTTTTGGAGATAAAAGTTTCAAGGACTTTCCTTCCCTGGCTGGTTTTGAGTCTCAGATCTCAGCCTTAGAAACTAGGGTTACAAATATAAGCCACTGGCATCTGGTTTTCTTTTTCTTTTTGTTTCTTGGTTTTGTTTTTGTTTTTTAAACTGGCCACACTGAGGCTCCTCAAATACGGAGTAGTGGTAGCAAAGAAACTCAATTCTCTGCATTCCTGAGATACATCAAACTGAACAGCAATCTGTCATCTAAACCGTCATGAAGTGGCCCCTGAGGTCTTCTTGCCATGTGTCTGAGAAAATGAATTACAACTCTGGTCACCAGGACCTGTATCTCACCACCAGCCCGGTATATCAGATACTTGGAGGGAAAGAGGGCGGGTGGAGCTTTCGATGTGATACAGTGTGCAGGGTGTGATGTGGCCAGCCAGAGCCCTGGCTTCTCTTCTCAAGCCATCTTGGCTTTCTCACAGGACAGAACTCTGAGTGTCTTGGAAAGTCACACTGCCTCCTCAAGGCACAGCAATAGCTGCATCCATGAGCATCACAATGTTCTTGTATAGAAGAGAGGTGCAACCAGGTGGGCCCATGAGGCCACTTAGCGCTCAGTTGTCAGTAAGAAGAGATCGTGATTTGGAGCTCATCAGAGCAGGCACTGTCTGGCTTTAGCACTCGCTAGTGCTGCCCAGATTCAGCCCATTGTCTGTCCTGTCCTTTGTTCCTTGGAGGGACCCAGGACCCGTAGACCCTGCCCAGCAAGTACTGTGAATACATCAGGCTGTGGACTTTGCTCAGCACCTCTGGCCTCTTTCTCTCCAGTGGAGGGGAGGCACTGCCCAGCCCTGCTTCTCTTCAGTTACCAAGCCCCTGGTCATGGCCCCTGCAGGGATTTGCCCTTGAAATGCCACCAGAGCCATTAAGCCAGTCTTGCTGAGTCCTCACTTGTTAACCAGGTTAGGCCCCTGTTCAGTGTAGCCCAGCCAGTCCTCATTAGTGTCTGCTTCAGCACTGGCAGCCTTCTCCCTGCTTGGAAGTGGCCTCATTAGCAGTCCCTCTTCCTCTGTGCTGGATGTTTCCAGCAACAGAGCCTCAGGCTCTCCTGCCTGACCCCTGCACCCTCCCTAGCTTACAGAACAGCTGGAGCCTTGAACTCACAAAGGTGTTCCTCACCCCAAGCCTGTGTGCCATTCCCACTGAGCCACCATGGAGCCTGGGGCTGTGGTGTGCATATCACCTGCCAGTGCCCATGGTGGCCTCAAGCCAGATGAAGCTTAGGCACAAGAAGCTCAGCTGCCCCTCACTTGGCCCCCACTTCCTATCCCCTAGGCCCAAGCCTCTCTCACCACTGCAGAGAAGGATGGTTGTGGGCAGGGCACCCAGCAGATGGCTCCTGTTGCCCTGAGCATGCATGGAGGCACTGGAGAAAAGGAGGCTGTCCCAGGAGGCTCACGCGGGACATTCCAGGCCCTGCGCTTGTCGTGGGCATGGAAGGCAGACCTGGGCCCAAGGAGCCTGAGGGGGATCTTGTCCAAGAGTGACATTCTCAACCAGAGTTGAGGGATTTGGTGACATCTAGCTGGGGTGGAACAGAGCTGCTCCCCCCCCCACCCCTCCCAAAGACGTGGTTAAGGAAGCTAACCCTTGGCAGGCACTGGCCAGGGCCACCGCTCAGGGAACAACCTGAGTGGTTGTTAGCAGCAGGTGGTGAGAGCCCGTGTTTCCAGACTCATAGGGATTTAGGGACCCACAAGTTCTCCAGTGGCTCTGACCACTGTGTGGGAGCCTTCCCATCTCCCCGATCCCCACATCTGCCTGTACCCATGCTGTACACTAGAGTGAAGGTGAGAGGCCTGTCTTCCTTCTGGAAACCTCTAAGGCAAGGCAACTCCAGCAGGAAAGGGGTTGGCACCTGTAAAACATACAGATTTACTTATCATTGTGCTAAGTGTGGCTGCTCGGCTCTGCCCCAAGGTGCCCCTAATTCTCCCAAGAGGCAGCACCACTCAGAGATGCTAATTGGCAGGTGGGGTGGGTAGAGGCTGGGCTGACCTCACCTCTACTGGGATTGGGTTTCTTCCAGCTCACCTGCAGTGCATTTCTTTGGAGACAAGGAACCACCACAGAGCAGCCACAGGCTGGAACCCAGTGCTAATAAAATGCATCGGCAATGCAAGGACATGGATTACGCTGACAATCATCATGATCTATCTGCACCCTTGATCCCAGAGCCAGTCTCCTGCTGGCAGCATTGCCTCTCCACTTACATGAGTGACAGAAACAGAGCCTCCTCCGCCTCCAGTCCACTCCAATGCATGTGTCCTGAATGCCACTGAAAGGGCTTCCCAGCCTGTCTGCCACCAACCTGGTGGTGGGACCAGGCAGGGTTGGCTCCAGCTAGTCTAGCTTTATACCTGTTGTCTTGGCACAGCCAGTAGCATGCCTTTCCTCTCACCTGTCCTGGTTTGGATAAGCTTGACCTCTACATTTGTCTGAATACACAGTAAGGCCACCAATGCAGGAATGAATGAATGAATGACAAATCCAGATGCACAGGAAATTCTGAATGTCAGCAATTGCACTTTGGACTGAGAACTGGAGTAGAAGGCTTTTCCCAGACTGGGTCCCACCAGCATCATCCACATTTGCTGGTTGGCCAAATGAGTAAACAAAGTCTCCATCCAGAACACTGCTCCTCCACCTCTCTGCAGACAGCAACATAATAATTGTGCGTCTTAACCAGCTCTTCTGGGCACAGAAAAGTTCCCTGCTGGTTCCCTGGGCCAGTGACCACACATAATGCAGTATGGTGATCCTCATGGAGGAACCGTCCTCCGTCAGGAAGACAGAGAATTCAAATGCTTTCTTTCTCTGGATTCTCTAAGGTAGGCCAGTGGGGGTCCCCATGAGCACCCCTAGAGTGGTCTCCTGCCATTCTTCCTGCCCTCCCCAGATGCTTTCCACATACAAGGAAAGTCACAGTCCATTTAGGGACTGAGAAATTGGCCAGAGAAACTGGCCCATTTGGGGATTTCAGAGGGCTCTGTGCAGGGTCAGTGAGGAACAGCACCCAGCCCCAGGTCCCACTCCATCCTCTCCCTCAGCCTGAAACTGACTCTAGGTGACCCACCCCAAACTCTCCACTACATACTGGATGTCAAGACCTTCACATCTGAAGGAATGAGGTACCACTGCTGCGGGGACTCCCACAAAAGAGACGGTCCAGGGAATGAGGCCTTGCATGATCTTCACTGTGTCTGGGCCATGGGCAACGTGGAAATGTGACAGGCTTTCCTCTGAGATCTAAAGATCCACACAAAAGAATATATGCTATTTCTGATGAAGTCCTTGAAGGAGACCCAAGCTCAAGAGACTTGACCCCAGGAGACAAGGAAAATGTCTTCCTAGAAAGCTAGTAAGCTCCCAGAGTCTGTGGAGCCCAGGTCTGGCTGTACATTAGAAATACTCAGGAACGTTACAGAGGCTTCTGCACCCTACCCCAGACCTGAGCCCACTCAGGAGATGCAGGCTTATACTTGGAGCAGGCCCTTTACCTGTCTTCTTCTAGGCCGAGCTCGGCACACCTCAGAGGCCATGCTCAGCATCAGGCTGTGATAGCAAGGAGACATGTTTGGTCCAGCCCCAAACTGCCAGCTGCAGGAGCCAGCAATCAGTTCCCTTTCAAAACCCAGAGCTTGTGTTCTCAAGCCATGAAAGCCTTACGAGTGTGTCTGCCTGCTTACGAGTGACTCTACCCGGGTCGTCCTCTCACCCTACGTTTTACAATGATTCTTTTTTTTTGGCCAGTCCTGGGCCTTGGGCTCAGAGCCTGAGCACTGTCCCTGGCTTCCTTTTTGCTCAAGGCTAGCACTCTGCCACTTGAGCCACAGCGCCACTTTTGGCCGTTTTCTGTATATGTGGTGCTGGGGAATCGAACCCAGGGCCTCATGTATACGAGGCAAGCTCTCTTGCCACTAGGCCATATCCCCAGCCCCTACAATGATTCTTAAATTTACTTTCATTTTCATGACAGTCTTCAAACACAGCTCACCACCTGTATCTAGCTACTCTAGAGGCTGAGATCTGAGGATCATGGTTCAAAGCCAGCTCAGGCAGGAAAGTTTGTGACATTCTTCTCTCCAATCAACTATTCAGATAAAGTTGAAAGTGGTGCTGTGGCTCATGTGGTAGATCGCTAGCTTTGAGCACAAAGAGGCTCAGGGATAGTGTCCATGTCAGGAGTTCAAGCCCCAGGAAAAAACAAAGAAAAACAACAAACAAACAAACAAAAAGCTCACCAGTTAAAGCATTCTTCTTGCAGTGGCAATTTAAAGACCATTTTACATTCACAACTTGTGCTATACTTCCTCTAGGTGGGAATAGGATTATATTCCTGGGAGTGGGTGACTGAGATTTTGTTCCTTGCTGCTACATTGTTACATTGTTTCATAATCTGCCTTGGGTGTCTACAGGCAAGGCTAGCAGCAGGATGAGCATGGGGCCCCCCATGGCTCATGTTCCTGGAAATCCTAGCTACTCTGGAAGCTGGTTCAGAAGACTGTAGTTCAAAGTCAGCTAGGGCAAAAAAGTCTTCAAGACTCCATTTCCAAAATTATCAGCAGAATAAAGGGGGAGGCATGGCTCAAGCCATAGAGGACTGGCAGAACAAGCAAACGCTAGGTCCTGCACTCAAACCTCAGTACTGCAAAAATAAAAATAAAAAATGAGAATGTGGGAGCTGCCTTAAACTCAGTGATTGAAAAGATTCCGTTATTAAGTCAAATGTTTAGTGAGTACCACAAGGGCAAAGCACTCCCTGACAACAAAGACAAATCCACGTCCTCATAGACATAAGGAGAGGGCAGGTCAGTGCAACACACCCCTTTGCAAGCTTGCTGCAAAATTCCTTGTCAAAAGGAAAGTCTGGGCTTGGGTCTTTTTGTTTTGTTTTGTTTTGTTTTGTTTTTCTTTTAGGGAGATGGAGAGTTGTTTTATCACAATTTCATTCTACTTCATTTCAATGACTCATACTAAGGCAGAACTGTAGTTTTGATGAGCCCAAAACGTTTTAATTAGCTCAAATTGTTTGAATTAGCACATTGCTTTTGCACTTGTGGTTGGTGATTGATTTGAAGACCCCACAAATACAGGCGCTGGCTTTTTGACAAAGCTCTGCTGACTCCCTTCTGCACTAAGGAAAGGGCAGAGGGCTCCTGTTCCCCAGGCCTGTTCCTGGCCTGGGACAGAGGCTACTCCACCTATGGCACTGAAGCAGGCCTAGCACCCAGCTCATGGTAACCTCTACCATACTACCCAGCAAGAATGTGGCTCCAAAAGGCTCACAGGGAAACTACAACCCCCAGTTGCTCACTCCCACCCACCCCTGCTTTGCCAAGAGTCTCATTGGATGCAAGGTCCACAGAACCATGGTCTTCAAGACCCCTCGTAAGAGAGCAGGGAGGCAATGGTGGTCAGCAGTAGCTTTCCTAATAGACTTTTAAACACTGATGCTCAAGACCCACCCAGGAGAAACTCACTGCATTGGGAAGAGACAAGCCCAGATAGTGTTTGTTTGTTTTTTTTTTTTTTGCCAGTCCTGGGCCTTGGACTCAGGGCCTGAGCACTGTCCCTGGCTTCTTCCCGCTCAAGGCTAGCACTCTGCCACTTGAGCCACAGCGCCACTTCTGGCCGTTTTCTGTATATGTGGTGCTGGGGAATCGAACCTAGGGCCTCGTGTATCCGAGGCAGGCACTCTTGCCACTAGGCTATATCCCCAGCCCCCAGATAGTGTTTTTAAAGCTCAAGACATTCCAACACTTCCTGGGTGCCAGTGGCTCATCACTGCAATCCTTGCTTCTTAGCAGGTTGAGCTCTGAGGATCCCAGTTCAAAGCTAGCTCACAAAAAAGTAGAATGTCGGGGATGGCTGTGCCTTTAAGGGGGGGGGGGGACGGCTGGCTTTAGCCCTTCCCGCCTCCTTCTGCCTTCAACCGGAAGAGAAGCCCCGCCTCTGGGGGCGAGCACGTGTGTGCCATCATGGCGGCGGAGACCCCTGATGCCCGGTCCTTGGGGGGCTGTGGTCTCCGCCCATAGAGGAAGTTCCGTGACATCACCTGATGGACAAGCCAATTAAGCCAATCACTAATATTCAGTAGTCCCTCCTCTTCCTGCCCGCCATTACTGATATATAAACCCCTCCCTGATTACATCCAAACAGGCTCCTCGAAATCTCTGTCCTGCGTCTACTCCGGACACGTGAGGGAGGGCGGGGGGAGGTTTCCGCATCTTTCCTCATCTTAGCGTAGTCCATAAAGACATGCTTTGCTCCTTCTGCAGGCGGGGGGAGTAGAGCCGAGTGTCTTTCACAATTTGAGATCAGGCATCTCCCTGGGTGAAGTGGGGGGGACAGGGGTCTTGAGCCCCACAGTAGAGGTGTGGGATGAAGTGTTAAAGAGCATCAGTATTCAGCAAAAAGGCTGAGCATGAGCATGAGCCATGAGTTCAAGCCCCAATACCAGCATACACACACAAGAAATTCTAAGATACAGGTAGGTGCAGAGCTACACTAATCTCTGACGTGGCAGTTTCAAAGGTGTCCTTCAAAACATCCACTGAGGAGCGCATGTCACCAGCTCAGAGGGAAACTCAGTGAGGATGGGGTGATGGGCTGCTCCTCCCAGACAAACCCAAGTCACATCTCCATCTACCGAGACCTTAATTACATCCACACAGTCCTAACACAATTACTGTTTAGAGGCAGCCCAGTAACAAAGACTTATTGAGTAGGCCACTTGAGGTGAATTTTGAGGAATAGCAAAATTATTAACTCATTCATTTACTATACCCTCAACAGGATTTCATTTTGGTGCTGGCCAAATGCCAAAACACCTGCCTTAGACTACCAGCAGCTGTGCTGGTACAGAGCTCCGCAACACCAGATGGGTCAGACTCCTAGTCCCACTGGGCCTGAAGCCTGGGGAAACACTTCCCTCTGGTCCCAGATGCATCTCCAGAGCCCCTGGTCCTCTCAAGTATATACCACTATTTCCCTGCGATGGTACCTGGTTATGAGAGTAGTAAACAAAGGTTCACATCAGTTTTCATCCCAAAAAGCTTAAAGCACTTGACATCTCTAACATAATCTCATGAGATTAGTGAGAGGTTTCTATATTTATGATTGCTGAGTTATTTTTCTTGAACATCATCTCCATCCAGCACTCTGTTATTGTGGTAGTAGGAGCCAGACTCCTGCAGAAGCCCAGCACAGACCACTCTAGACCCAAGTCCACACTACTTGTCTTCAAGTCCAGCCTAAGTTATAAAGAACCTAACTACTGTATTCCACAGGCACCAATTAAGACTGAACCACCCTGCTAGTACTCCTGCAAGGCCCGGGACAGGAAAAGCTTCAGGGCTATTTATCTAGCTGTATTTAATCAGCCCAGTTTGATAAACGCTGATACAAAGCCCATTTTTTAAAGGCACGAAAGACCACATATTGTGTGATTCCATTTACATAAAATATCCAACAGAGACATATGTAAGGCCACAAAAAGTAGATAAGAGGTTGCCTGGAAGGAAACAGGGAGGGGTTGGATGCTAATGGGTATGGAGCCTCTTTTGATGGTAAAGACAATGTTCTTAAATTAACCATGGTCATGAGTACACAATGGTTATATATTGATGAATTGTATACTCACAAGAATACATTTCTTGATATGTTAAATATTTTTAAATTAAAAAAAATAATAGGTCTTAGCATTAAGTCAGAGGATTTAGGCTTTAGACAGACACAAGCTCCAGCAGAAGTAGGCAGGTGTGCACATGCACAGTCTAATGTGTATAAAATGCCTCTTCATTTAGGACACAGTTCTTGGCCCCTTTGTGCTTAAATCCAGGCAAACAGGATACCAACAGAACCAGAGCTCTAACTGCCATGCTCCTTACTGTGGTAATGGGTCACCTTGGGGATGGTGAACAGGCCACATACTGCCACCTGGGAAAGGGAGGGCACTGCCCAGATGGGTAAAATCTTCAGCCCTAATCTTTGTATGATCCAAGTAGGAAGACCACACTAATGTTTGATACATCCTCCCCTACTGACGTGCTCACTAGTCTACAGGGACTGACTCATTATGGAATAAGTACCTCCATAATGAGTGTGTTATGGACACAGGGAGGTACTTAAAAGAAACTATTGGGAAAAAGATAATTTTTGTTCTATAATGTTTCAAATGTTATAATTATCTAACCTTAATAAAAATAGCAAACATGAAATATTATTTAATGTAGTTTGATATATAATATTCAATATATTAAAGCAGATATAAAGAATACTAACCGATAGGCATTTAGAGAATATTTATTAAATGAATTTATTCTATCTGCATTCTCAAGAGATTTTAATAAGATTTCAGGTTCAGATCTCTATCACCCATCCTTTGCAGAAATACAGGAACCTAAAGCCCACTGAATATCCTGGCTCATTGATATTCCAGATCGCTTCATTAAATCTCCCTCCATGGAACTCCTCTGTCCTTTTATCAACCTTTTTCTTGAATGCTGTTCTATTGATTGTTACCTACAGAAGATGAAGCAGGCAACTGCTAAAGCTAAAAAGAGAAGAGAACACATGGTAAAGCAAAAATCTCATAAGCAAACCCACTTTGTTGTACAGTTTAATATCTACAAATACTCTCTTGCAAAAAAATACTCTATATTAACTAAACTCTGCAATACCACACATTTGATGTTATTTGTTTCTTAGGGGTTGAATTCAAATACAGCTTAATCTTGTCTGCAGACAAGTATTGTGTAAAGTCATCAACTTGTTCTACAAATGCTATTTTATCACACTGTAAGGTATGTTAGAGAAAGTTAAATTAAAAAGTGTTGACAAGAGTCAAACTGATTCAAAACATGTAACATGATAAAGTTTCTGAGTTTGTTGACTTTTATGCATACTGTTTTGAGATTCTACTTCTAATATTAGTCAATAAAGTACTAATAAAAAATGTAAAATTAAAATAAAATAAAGTATATGGGAAACACTGTTTCCTTCCCCTTGAGAACGAATGCTCACAAGCTGTAATATAGGGAATCTGATGCAAGGACCCTAGAAAGTGAAGGCAATTTACTGAAGATCTAGTTCATTCTAAATTGATAATGAATGCTTACACAGGTATGAGACAGGATTGTAGTCTAGGTATAAGCAGGGCAAAAAGTGAGACTACCTCAAAATAATCTGCAGACTAGTCACTTGATTGCTACTACATATGACACCAGGTGCTGTGGAAAGAGATGAGACGTTAAGTGAGGGAACTCTGAGGGCTCTCACTTGGTACCTAAGAGATGGCTTCCATTATTCCCAAGATGGTGGACTCCCGAGACCACCTGCCCCATCCCCCCAATACTAGATAATACGCAACTGCTCAAATTCATGTATCTTCATGTTTTTCCTTACAAATAAGCACACATCTTATAAAGAAACAAAGCCAATGAGCTCAGCTGAGATGAAGATGGTTAGGAATTAGTCAGAGAAGACAGATGGAGGGCCCTGTGATCCCAGGACTACGTGTGAAGCCAAGAATGAAGCAGGCCTTAAGCAGAGTACACTGCCAATGCATCTTCTCCTGAGACTCTGCAGAGCAATTTCTATTCACAGAACTCCTACCCCACCCCCACCCCATCAGCTTAGCCTTTCCCAGCAGTCACTAAACTAAAAGTGCAGCTATCTCTTTAGCTCAGTGCATCACTTTCTCAGAAAGAGAATAATAGGAAAGGCAAATCTACAAAGACTGAAGAGAAGCAGATGATGCTTCCTTGGGCTGAGGTTGGAATGGGTAATGGTAAGCACGTGGATTTTTTTTTTTTTGCCAGTCCTGGGCCTTGGACTCAGGGCCTGAGCACTGTCCCTGGCTTCTTCCCGCTCAAGGCTAGCACTCTGCCACTTGAGCCACAGCGCCGCTTCTGGCCGTTTTCTGTATATGTGGTGCTGGGGAATCGAACCTAGGGCCTCGTGTATCCGAGGCAGGCACTCTTGCCACTAGGCTATATCCCCAGCCCCGATTTTTTTTTTTTAAGTGATAGAAATGTTCTAATGTAAAATGGTAATACACCATAACCCTAGCTCTCAGGAAGCAGAGATAGAGAAAATCAAGGCTTAAGGCCAGCTCTGAAACCATTTTCAGGCAAAACATTAGCAAGAACTCATCTCAATCATCAAGCTGGGTATAGCTGGATACTGGTGCCTCATGCCTGTAGTCCTACCTACTCAGGAAGCTGAGATCTGAGGATCATACTTTGAAGCCACCATAGGAAAACAAATCCAAGAGACTTATGTCCAATTACGCAGCAAAAGGAGTAAAGATGTGGCTAAAGTGGCAGACTGCCAACCTTGAGTGGAAAAAAAAAAAGTGAAAACATGAGGCTCAGAGTTCAAGCCCCAGTAGCAGCAACAAACAAAAACAACCGGGTATGACACACCAAAAATCTAGCCATAAGAGAGACATAGGTAGGAAAATCAAGATCCGAGGAAAAAGTGCAGGATTATATTAAAAAAATTAACTGAAACAAAAAGGACTGGGGTCATGGCTCAAATAGCAGAAAACCTGCTTAGCAAGTATAAGGCCCTGAAGTCAATCGCTCAAACATCACTGTATTGTACACTTAAAAAGGTTAATTTCACAGTATGCAAATTATGCCCCAACAGAGCTAGTAATTTTTTTTTTTTTTTTTTTTTTTTTTTTTTTTTTTTTGGGCCAGTCCTGGGCCTTGGACTCAGGGCCTAAGCACTGTCCCTGGCTTCTTCCCGCTCAAGGCTAGCACTCTGCCACTTGAGCCACAGCGCCGCTTCTGGCCGTTTTCTGTATATGTGGTACTGGGGAATCGAACCTAGGGCCTCGGGTATACCGAGGCAGGCACTCTTGCCACTAGGCTATATCCCCAGCCCAAGAGCTAGTAATTTTTAAATGCATTACGTTTAACATAAAGGCATAAGCACCTCTAACTAAAGGCTGGAGAAGCAGTTTTGCAAAAAACAGGCAAACACAACAAATAGATTATTGATGTGTTCAGAATTCCTTCAACTTTAATTATAAGGGTAACACTAGGCAGCCATAAGGATAAAATACAGTCCTGGAAGCAATCACAAGGCTGTTTTTTGTTTTGTTTTTGTTTTCTGGTAGGTGGACATGATCAAGCACTTTCTTTCATTAGTAAAGGTTGTTAAAAGTTGTTGGATTGTCCTCATTCCTCAATTGTTTCTTTCTTGCCAGTCTCTTGCCCTTCGAAGAGAGGGTACTTGGCCTCCACGTCTGCCCACGTGATGTTGCCATTAGCCAGATCTCGGACCACACTGGGCAGCTCAGACACCTGGGGGAGGGGAAAGACAAGTCTACTTTATAGTGTCAAGCAGAGATTCTCCCTCAACTCTGAAATCACATAGACAGCCAAAGCCCGACTATGGGATGATGGGTCCCTTTGAAAACGGAGCCTCAGCTGGTAGCTCTTGCCTGAAATCATAGCTGCTCAGGAGGCTGAGAGCTGAGGATTGTGATTCAATGCCAGCTTGGACCACCAGAAAACCAGAAGTGGAAATGTGGCTCAAAGTGGTAAAGTGCCTTGAGCAAATGAGTTCAGGGACAGCACCAAGGCCCTGAGTTCAAGCCCCACAACAACAGTTGAAAAAAAAAAAGAGCCTCAAATGTTTCTATCATGCACTGGCCCTCTCTGCTATATTACACCCCTTCCTTCCCAGCCTGGGCTCCTGCTCATCCAAGCCCACACAGTTCACCCTCTCCCAGTAACACAATCCTGCACAAAGCCAGTCCAAAGTCTTCTACTCTCTTCCCTTGTCACTTGAAGTGACTTCACATAACTCCTGAAGTCAACAATGTAATTCTTTAAGCAGGAAGGAGCCAGCTGTTCTTCAACGGTCAGCAAATGCAGCCTGTACCCCAGGCTGCTGAAATTCCACTGTCTGTCCCTCTTCACTTCTGGTAGTGAGTTTTGAGTGGAGGTCCTACCATCAATCTAACAAGTTTCCTGGCAACACTGCTGCTAAGGATAGTTAGGGACCACATGGTGAATCACAGCCAGATGAGAATGAGAATGTGAGTCCAAAGTAGCCAGATCTATGAGCAAGGTTTTGTTTCTACGCTGGTCCTCAGGCTTGGACTCAGGGCATGGGCAATGTCCCTGAGCTTCTTTTGCTCAAGGCTGGTGCTCTACCACTTGAACGACAGCTCCACTTTGGGCTCTTTGGTGGTTAATTGGAGATAAGAGTCACATGGATTTTTTTGCCCAGGTTGGCTTCAAACTGGGATCCTCAGATCTCAGCCTTCTGAGTTACTAGGATTACAAGTGTGAGCCAGTGGCACTTGGCTTGTATTTTTTTTTCTTAAAAAAAAGAAAAAAAGACAAGCCAGAACGAGGTTTGTCTCCAGGAAATGAAGCTGGAGCTGGCAGCTTATGCCTGTAATCTCAGGAAGTGTTAAGTAGGCGAATTGAGACTCAAGTACATGCCCAAGTAGGAAGAGACCCAATCCTAAAAATAACTTGTGCAAAACAGGGCTGGAAGCATGGCTCTGCAGTATCATGCTAGCCTAGCAAGCATTAGGTCCTGAGTTCAAATCCCAATATCACACACACACAAAAAAAGCCATGCCAGACCTGTGAGCTCCTTTGGAAAAAAAAAAAAAAGCAGTTTTTACCTTTGTTTTTCCTACTGTAACATTCTATATTGAGCTAAGGAAGACAGGCAGTAATAAATACCTGTTCCAAGTTAACAAACCAGCCCAGCACTTGTGGACCAAAGCAGCCTCTTCTTCCCCTTTTTGTTCTATTCCATCAGTCCCAGTGTGAACTACTATTTGCATATGTAGACACTCCCATAGAGATACAAAGATAAAAATGCCTAAAGCCCCTAAAGGCTTGCCAATAAAACTATGGCAACAGCCTCTAGTGGTCACATTTCTCCTGCCCAATAAAGAAACAATTATAAAATCAAACTGTCAGAGCCTGAGCCCAAAGCAATCCAAATGCTATATAATATTAGAGGAGTGCTAATGGGTAATTTCACAATTAAAACAAATGGGCTTGGGAACCTGGGCTTTGTCTATTAAAACCACAAAGAAAAGAAAAAGGACCAGAAGCATAAATCTATCAATATCCAACTCCAACCAGGAGAAGCAAAGCATGTTTGTAAAGTTGAGGATGTCAAACGAAAATTGTTACCTCTGCCCTGATCTGCTTCATGGAGTCTCGGTCCCTCAGAGTTGCTGTGTGAGGGGTTTTGTTCACTGTGTCGAAGTCAATGGTGATGCCGAAAGCCACGCCAATCTCATCAGTCCTGGCATAGCGCCTCCCAATGGACCCAGAGGAATCATCCACTTTATGAGAAACGCCATTCTTGGTCAAAGCTTCCGCTATCCAAAACAAACAGAGTGCATTTAAAATAAAATAACACACAAAGTCCTACCTTCAACTGAGTGAAGTCTGACAAGCCCAGAAAACTTACAAAAGGGATCAAAACATGAGAGTAACAAATGCCAAGTAACAGTTATAAGAGGAACAAAAATTCTCAAAGTTGCCAAAACTAATTGCTGGAGCTTGTGCCTCTGCACCTGATGGGGAAGAGTCCTGGATGGGGAGCCGAGGCCAGGTGGCCAGTCTTAACTCCACCACCTCCCTGAGCCCAGTGCTGAGTGGTTCAACAGGTGTTGCCCAGGTACCAACTCAGAAATAATGACAGTACCAGGGGACCCCCTTGGTGCCCCTTCCAGCACCCAATACTCATGGGTACAGGTCTACAGCAGTACCACACTCCCCTGAGTTGCCAGTCAGAGTCTGCACCAGGTCAGTGTGAGAAGCCAGGGTCACTCTCAGCCAGACTCTTGGGTCTCCTGACTCATCCAGGGCCACAATACCCTGTGCAGGCACCCTCTCCCCCAGCAACACTCCACCTGCAGTCACTGGGTCTTTGTGAGGGTGTAACCATGGATTCGCTTACACAATTCCTTGACAAATGGCATGAACTCCTGGTTCTGGCTCAGTGGAAGAACAGAACACTTGAATGGCGCCACCACAGCAGGGAAACTGAAGAACTAGATGGTTTAAAAAGAAAAAAGTCCAAATACGTTAGCTCATAAATATCTGAACCTCAGTGTCCCCTCAGTGTGTATGTAAGCATAATCTCACCATCAACGAGAGAAAATGCCACAGAAAAGCAGCAGAACAACACAGAAACAAGAGAGCCAGAAACAGAAGTACCTGGCTTCTGCTCTGAACCTGGCCCAACCTTGTCAATTGTGTTAGTTTCTTCACATAAAAGGTAGGTCAATGGGGCTGGGATTATGGCCTAGTGGTAAAGTACTCACCTTGTATGCATGAAGTCCTGGGTTCGATTCCTCAGCACCACATATATAGAAAATGGCCAGAAGTGGTGCTGTGGCTCAAGAGATAGAGTGCTAGTCTTGAGCAAAAAAGAAGCCAGGGCTAGTGCTCAGGCCCTGAATTCAAGCCTCAGGACTGACAAAAAAAAAAGGTAGGTCCATGACACCTGCTCTGCTCTCTTCCCAGGTCTGTTAAACATAAAGCCCAGTGATACAAGAGTGCTCTGAGATTCTACAGAAACCTCACTTCTTTCTATGGGGACCAGCTAAAGAATCTCCCCAAAGCCAAATAACACATCAGAGTTAAAAAATACAAACTCCATCTGTCCCTCAAGAGAAGACGCCATAAACCAATGAAAACAGAAAACTGTAATTAGCTCACAGAATTTCAGTACTACACAAATAGTACAGAACAAAACCCCTCCCTCTGCACACCTATACTGAGAAGTCCAGCCTCCCACACTGTTCCCACATGAGGCTTCTGAGAGTAAGCTAAGCTCAGAGACAAAAATGCTCTGTGAGAGGTAAGTTGGCTGGCCATTTTGGGGTGGAAATGGGATCTGAGGGCAGTTCTTATATAATGTTTATACAATACTTGAAGCCAAGCATAGAAAACTTGGAGGGAATCTGGCATATAAAAACAACCAATGGTCCAGGTTTAGTTCCAATTTGGCCCTCATTCCAAGCTCAGTCAACTGTAAATGCCAAGCAATGATGACTATTCTGTGAGCCTTGTACTCACTCCAGCAGTGTGCCTATGACCACCACATGCTGGGGGGGCCCCCTCCTCTCCTCTACCTGCATCATTCTACTTCCTAAGAGACAAGCAGTCTTCCCAGAAAATATACAGTGTTTGTATGTGGGTGTGTGCTGGTAATGAGGCTTGAACCCAGGGCTTGGGCACTGTCTCTGAGTTCTTTTGCTCAAGGCTAGCACTCTACTACTTGAGTCCAGCTCCACTTTGGCTTTTTTGTTTTTTGGTGGTTAAATGGAGCTAAGAGTCTCAAAGACTTTCTTGCCCAGGCTAGCTTCAAACTGATCCTCAGATCTCAGCCCTCTAAGCAGCTAGGATTATAGACATAAGATATCAGGCACCTGGCTAGAAAATACTTTTTAAATTTTACTAGCAATTTTTTTTTTATCAAATTTGTAGGCAAATGGATTAAGGAATTCTGTGTTGATAATTTAGAAACATTTCTGGCTTGCAGCTTAATCAAATTTCTCTTCATGATGGAATTCTATGCAATTCATAAAACACTGTGATAATTTATTCTTGTTTAGCCCTCATGAAATTTCTATTAAAGCTCATGTTATATCAATCATGTTAGAATCAAAGGAACAACTAAAAGATTTTCTTAAAACCATTTTTATTAGAAAAATAAGCAGGAAAAGCTTTAAGCAAATCTGACAACTAAAAAGAGCAGCTACAGTTAAGTGCACCACCATTTCTTACTTGCACACCTAGCTGGTGCCCAAAGCCATGATCTTACGATGTCTCTACTCAAAGAAGGAAGAGCTGATCCTTCATGTCAGGAAAAGGAGCAGAAATTAAGGTGCAACTTCATTAGTCATATATTGCAAGTGTGCCAGTGCCTTTAAAACACTGGTATGGAAGCACCCCAGCTCATGCTTAATGGCTCAATGCCTTGGAAAGAACCTTGTCCAGCACTGAGCCTCTTAGCTTTAGAACACTCAAGCCAGTAAATCTTCCTTCAACAAACCTGAGCCTTTACTAGCCATCCTTCTGGTTGATTTTCTTGGAAATGTCCGCCTAAAGGTTCAATGAGAACCATTTCTGCAGGCAGAGTTAAGTGGGGAAAAGCAAAGCAGGGCAGGTAAGAATGAGGAATGAAAGGCATGGGCCAGGATACAGTCATATCAACACCCCCCAAAAAAACCTTGTGAAAGTCAATGAGGCTTCTTATAAACCTCTACATACAAGTCCTGGATGCCAGAGAGCGATATCCAGATATCATCGGTCAATCCGTGATCTATCAATCTCACAAACTGAAATTGTGTGGGGTTCTTACTTACAAAGCAGAAAGCCCCCAGGTCCCTGGGTGTCAGACCTAAAGAATCAATTTCTAGAACTTCAGCATGTTCATCTCTACTCTAAACGTACCAGAAAATGTTAATGCAGCTTGAGACAGTTCCTTTGAGTGCTGTAAAAATACATACATACAATTTGGTGGGTTTTTCTTCTTTTTTTTTGGTGGCAGTACTAGGGATTGAACTCAGCGGACTCATGTTTGGTAGGCAGGCACTTTTATCCATGCCTCCAGCCCTTTTCTGCATCACTTATTTCTAAGGTAAGGCCTAGCTTTATGCCCAGACTAGCCTAGGATCCAACTTGTGCCTCCCTGTGTCACTGAGGATGACAAATGCATGCCACTGTGCCCAGCCATTGTGCTTCCCCTGCAGCTAGGACAACAGGTATATGCCAGAGCCCAGCCAGTAATGAAGAGGAGGCATTCCTAAACTGGCCTCAACTGTGAGCCCTCATCTCTGCCCCCCAGTAGCCAGGATTACAGGTCTGAGCCACTGTGACTGGTGATTTGGTCAGATTCTGAGCCTTCTCAGCGAATTGAATTTGGTAAATTTTTTTATACTCTCCAATTTTATCCTCACAGGTGTCATGTTTCCAATTTTCTTAAAACAAGAATGCAGCTTGGTACCAATGGTTCACACCTATAATCCTAGCTACTCAAGAGGATAAGATCTGGGCTGGGGGGGCTGGGGATATGGCCTAGTGGCAAGAGTGCCTGCCTCGGATACACGAGGCCCTAGGTTCGATTCCCCAGCACCACATATACAGAAAACGGCCAGAAGCGGCGCTGTGGCTCAAGCGGCAGAGTGCTAGCCTTGAGCGGGAAGAAGCCAGGGACAGTGCTCAGGCCCTGAGTCCAAGGCCCAGGACTGGCAAAAAAAAAAAAAAAAAAAAAAGAGGATAAGATCTGAGGATCACAGTTCAAAGCCAGCCCAGGTAGAACAGTCTACAAGACTTTTACCTCTGTTAGGTACTAAAAAGCCGGAAGTGGAACTGTGGCTCAAGTGGTAGAGCACTAGCCTTTAGCACAAAAGCTCAGGGACAATGCCCAGGCCTTGAGTTCAAGCTTCAAGACCAGCACCAAAAAAAAGCTGGAAACCAAGAATGCAGAAAGTACCATTCTGTCCACTAAATGCAATATAGTTCTCTAAATGTGTTCTGTCATAGAACATATAGAGAGCAAAAGAAGCTAAAACAAGTTTCTCAAGAGGACAACTTCTAAATAAACTGCACCAGCAAATAAGTTCAAATAAGGTAAAGGTACAGTGCACACACGAGATGCACACATCACCAGTTCAACACAGTAACTAAGTGACCATTCCTTACTGATGCCTTTCAATAAATGTTACCATCTGACACTATAAGAACGACTCATGGGTCATAGTGGCTCACCGTTCTCTGTTCATCCCCCTCTCGGACGTGGAATGTATGTTCAAGCACGGTGTACATGATCCTGCCCAGGCCAAAGGAGGGCTCGATGACACTTGGGACAACTTCTTCCACTGTAGAAGAGAGAAAATCAGTGGCATCGTCTCATATACCACACACTGCAAATCAAATCCTCTCCCAACAATTCTTAGCACTTAGCATATCTCCATTCTAGATGCATTCTGATCTCTGTACATCAGGATAAACAGTCAGAACACTGACAAAGCTATTTCCTGGCAGGGGAAAAAAGATACCTTTGAAGATAAAGCTGGAGTACAAAAAAACTCACTAAATTCACTTCTTTGCTCCTAGGGCATAAATACGAAAACTTGAGTTCCAGGAGCATCATTCTTGCTGGTAAGTAATAAACTGCAGCGGCACGACTCCTACTTTCTACCCTATCTCTCCAGAAGACCTTAAGAAACTGAGCTTTCATTAAGACTTAAATTAAAAATTACCACCAGGTGGGGCTGGGGATATAGCCTAGTGGCAAGGGTGCCTGCCTCGGATACATGAGGCCCTAGGTTCGGTTCCCCAGCACCACATATACAGAAAACGGCCAGAAGCGGCGCTGTGGCTCAAGTGGCAGAGTGCTAGCCTTGAGCGGGAAGAAGCCAGGGACAGTGCTCAGGCCCTGAGTCCAAGGCCCAGGACTGGCCAAAAAAAAAAATTACCACCAGGGCTGGGCTGGGGATATGGCCTAGTGGCAAGAGAGCTTGCCTCGTATACATGAGGCCCTGGGTTCAATCCCCCAGCACCACATATACAGAAAACGGCCAGAAGTATAGGTGATAGGAGTGTCCCTTTAGGGCCGCCTAACTTTAGAATGTTAGAGACAGTGATGATAACTTGGCTCCTAAATTAGTTTGCACCCAGATAACAAGCTAAAAAAGTCAAAACAAAAAATGGGATACTTGTATGTAGCACT
The DNA here is from genome assembly GCF_023159225.1 of Perognathus longimembris pacificus. Classification (NCBI taxonomy): domain Eukaryota; kingdom Metazoa; phylum Chordata; class Mammalia; order Rodentia; family Heteromyidae; genus Perognathus; species Perognathus longimembris. The sequence goes on from NC_063162.1 coordinate 75,748,452, forward strand.
GTCCCTTACTTCTTTTTGCTCAAAGCTAGCACTCTACTACTTGAGCCACAGTGCCACTTCCGGCTTTTTTGTATATATGTGGTGCTGAGGAATCGAACCCTGGGCTTCATGTATACAAGGCTAGCACTTTACCTCTAGGCCATATTCCCAGCCTTATATTGCTTTTTGTTTTGATTGTAACTTCTCCACTCACCACACTAAAGATACATCCTAAGTTGTAGTAATAAATCTGACCACACACTATAAAATGAAGAGTGATAATGCATTTTAGAAATATAATCAAGAATTCTAGGGGAAAGGGGGGGAGGGAGGGGGGCATGAGGGACAAGGCAACAAACAGTACAAGAAATGTATCCAATGCCCAACGTATGATACTGTAACCTCTCTGTACGTCAGTTTGATAATAAAAATTTGAGAAAAAATAAAAAAGAATTCTAGGAAATGAAAACATGATTTTTTGTTGTTGGTGGTGGTGATATTTGGTTTTGCTTTGGGTTTTTTTTGTTTGTTTGTTTAGGAGGGCAAAGGAGAGGAACAGAGGAAGGGTGAACAAATGCAATCATGCCATTCAGTATCCACTATATAGAAAATATACTATGTAACCTGTGGGCAAGGACAGGAGCGGAAGACAGAGGAAAACTGGTGACATTGCCAAAAAAGACATGTAGCCGGGTGCTGGTGGCTCATACCTGTAATATCAGCTACTCAGGAGGCTGAGATCTGAGTATCACAGTTCAAAGCCAGCCCAGCCAGCAAAGTCTTTATCTCCAATAAACCACCAGAAAACAGGTTGTGGTGCTGTAGCTCAGAATGGTAGAGCACTAGGCTTTGAGCGAGAAAGCTTAGGGACAGAGCCCAGGCCCCAAGTTCAGGCCTCTTGACCAAAAAAGAAAAAAAAAAAAAAAAAGGTACTCATTACCTGACTTACGAAATGGCAACCATTCTGTACAACACCTTGATAATAACAATAAATTGTATCTAAAAAATAGGATTACAGGGCTGGGAGTGTGGCTTAGTGGCAGAATGCTTGCCTAGGATGCATGAAGCCCTGGGTTTCATTCCTCAGCACTACATAAAATAGAAAAAAAAAAAAAAAAGCCACAAGTGGCACAGTGGCTAGAGTGCTAGCCTTGAGCAAAAGAAAGCCAGGAACAGTGCTCAGGCCCTGAGTTCAAGCCCCAGGACTGGCAAAAACAAACAAACAAAATAGGATTACAGGGCTGGGAATGTGGTTTAGTGGTAGAGTGTTTGCCCAGCATGCATGAAGACCTGATTCAATTCCTCAGTACCACATAAATAGAAAAAGCCAGAAGCAGAAGTGGTACTGTGGCTCAAGTCATAGAGCGCTAGCCTGAGCACAGAGAGGCTCTAGAACAGAGCCCAGGCCCTGAGTTCAAGCCCCAGGAACAGCAAACAAATATATATATATAGGATTACAAGGCATTTTCTGCCTGTGTTACAGTGAAGTCGAGCTCTGCAGAAGCTGCATTGAGATGATAGCAACAGACTCAAGGTCACAGGACCATTTCCAGTGACAGGCCCAAGGGCACAGGAGCTTCTCCTCAACTCCAGCCCTGCTTGTTGAGCCTGACCCTACCTATCAAGAACAATACAGAGGCAGGCTGTCTCATTACCAGAAGCAGCTTATCAAACATCCACCACGGCTTCTAAGAGCTTCATTTCAGCCACGTGTTAAAAAATATATCTTGTGCATTCTCTATAATTTGTTCCACAAAAAAACAGTGGTTTCCTCAGCTTTTAAAGGACATAAAAGATCACAAATTTAAATCTCCCTTTTTTTTTTCAGTACTGGGGATTAGATAGGTGCTCTATTGCTTATGCCACACCTCCAGTTCTTTTTTGCCTTGGTTATTTTTGAGGTATGGTCCTACCTGTGCTTCCCTGGGTTGCTGGGGATGGTAGGCACATGCCACTACACCAGCACTGTTTCCCCTGTAGCTGGAAAACAGACACATTGCACCCAGCAATTGAGATAATCTCACAAACTTCCTTTTTTTGGCCTAAGCTGGCCTGATTGTGATCATAAGATACTTGCCTCCCTACAGGTCTGAACCACCTTGCCCAGCCTAATTTTGTTTTAATATATTGTTTTGCCAAAAAAGACAGGAATTGTGGGAAGATATGGGCTCCATCTTTTGCTCAAGAAAGATTTTCCTCAAAGTTACAAAAAAGGTTTAATCAAAGCTATTCTTCAGATGCACTTCAAGCCACAGGAAATATGAGGGCAGTATTGAAACAACAGCATGAGCACATTTACATTTTGGAAAAAAAGAAACGGGCACTGTTTTAAACATATTCATCAAATTTATGGCTGTCCTATTAGGATTTCTGTTTTCTCTTACAGTTTTATACAAAATGCTTATTTCATAAAACCTTAAAAAATTCAGATTTCTTGTTTGCTTATTGTTTTTATATATTTACCATATAGTGTTTTCTGGAATCTCTTCACACTGACCATGTCTTTTGTTAAATGAAATGTTTTCCCTTCAGTTTCAACAGTGAATTCCCTACAAAACACAAAACCCACACAGTATATATTAGTTAAAACATGTATCCCAGTACCTGAAAGTTTTACAGATTACTAAATTGCTTTTCACTCTGTATATAACACAGTTCAATCAATTCTTTATTTCATAAGAAACGCCAAATTAAGTATCACCCTATCAAAGACACAAGTAACACTCTAGAGAGGTAGTCACAAATTTGACTAGTTCTTTAAAACTGCACACATGACTTAATATAAAGCCTGCTGGTAAAATGCCCTATCAATACTGTCCCAAAAAATGAACAAGTGAGCCAGCTTGTCAGCTTACACAAGTAGTAAGTAGTCCTAGAACTCCCACAAAATTTCCAAAATAAATGGACATGGTAATAAAGATTATATGATTGTTTGAGATATCAATGTAAATTATCTCCCACACTGCTGGCTGTCATATGTTCATTTCCTGAGAGATATCCATTTGGTTTCAGACTGCAAGAACTCACCTTTACAAACCACTTCATAATACCAGTGACATTTCAGCTTGTTTCCTTACATAATGAAGATCTGCTTGGATTTCTCTGGCCTCCCGGCAGCTCAGAATTTAAAAAGGGTGCCCTCTTGTGGTACCAGCTGCATTTTGCTGGTTGACCCAATAGGCCATTCATTTCACAGATGGGCCTGAACTCTTAAGTCTGTACAGGCATTTAAGATACCCCTGCCCACACAGCCAGGTGTATCATGTGAGCACAGTGCAGCTCAGGTAACAGTAACAAAACAGCTTCAGTCAGGAAGCAGAAAGCTAACTGCCTTGTTTGTGGATAATGATGCAGAGATTAGATTTTGTGCTGTTGTCCATTACATAGATGGACATTCTGGCCAGAGCAGCAGTTTTCCTGCTGGAATGAGTAACAGTGTCTTCGGTTTGAAAAAGCTAGTCTTACTATACTTGAGACTGTAGGGACACATGCAGATACCATGCACAGCCGAAAGGTTCCCCTGGGTCCTTACCTCTGACCCCACCCTGGTCAGCCATTCCCTGGCTTTCCTTCACTGTGAGCCAGCCTGCCTTTCCTGGAGTTTCACATATAAACTCTGTGTAAGGCCTCTTTTATTAGCCTAACATTTGTGAAAAGATCAGCAACCTTTCTCTGTAAAAGCTCAGATATGACAAATTTCAGGACTTGTAGACCCTAAATTTAATTTAGTTTTTTAAAAAAATTTTTTATTGTCAAACTGATGTACAGAGAGAGAGGTTACAGTTTCATACGTTAGGCATTGGATACATTTCTTGTACTGTTTGTTACCTCCTCCCTCATTCCCTCCTCCCCCCTTAATTTAGTTTTTGTGGAATTATTTTGTTTGGGTATTTGTTCTTTTAGTAAACAACCCTATGAAAATGGAAACCATTCTTAGAGGAATGTATAAAAAGAAGTTTAAAGTATATGGAATGCACATGCTGGTTATTAGAAAGTGATCTGTAAATGGCAATTACATGAAGTAATAGTACTAACATCTAATTCCTGCTGATTTTTTGTTGCTGAGAAAGCTACAGAAATCTCCATGAATTGTGAAATCTGTCTTTGCCTTCTATTCTGTCAACTTTGCCTTGTGTATTCTGAGGTTCTACTGATGCTAATATTTGTATGAAGAATTTTTATCTTTTTAATTTTAAACCTATCTGTGTATGATCATTGCAGTAAGTTTCCTACAAACAACATATAATTTTGAACATTTTTTGTTTGTTTGTGTGTGCCAGCCCTAGGGCTTGAACTCAGGGATTAGGCACTGTCCCTGAAACTTTTTCCTCAAGGCTAGTGGTCTACCACTTGAGCCACAGCTCCACTTCTGGCTTTTTGCTGGTTAACTGGAAATAAGAGCCTCATGGACTTTACTCTCTGGGCTGATTTTGAACCATGAGTCTCAGATCGCAGCCTCCTGAGTAGCTGGGATTACAGGCGTGAGATACGGGCACCCAGCTAGTCTTGAACTTTTTAATCAGTTTTATTTAATGTAACTTCTGCTATTATGGGGTTTAAATTGACCATCTCAATAGTTAATTCCTATCTGCCCAATTTGCTCTTTATTCCTTTTCTTCTTTTCCTGTATTCTGAAGTATACTTTATATAGTGTTCTATCTCAAATTTTGATTTATTAAGTTATGCTCCTTTTGTTTGTGTATATTCCCTGACCAGCCTGCCCTTCCCACCTCTGACCTGCCCCCCGCCCTCCCCTGGCCAGGTAGCTATTCTAGAGTATACTATGTGCATTTAAAAAAAGTCATAATAGAGGGGCTAGGTATATGGCCTAGTGGAAAGAGTGCTTGCCTCGTATACATGAAGCCCTGGGTTCGATTCCCCAGCACCACATATATAGAAAATAGCAGAGTGCTAGCCTTGAGCAAAAAGAAACCAGAGACCGTGTTCAGGGCCTGAGTCCAGGACTGGCCAAAAAAAAAAAAAAAAAAAAAAAAAAGAATGAAAAAGTCATCAAGACTCCTTCCAAATATTCTAACACTTCGTATATACTATTTTGTAATATACAAATACAGAACAGAACAGAATATACAGTATATAGCAACAACATATCCCCAATTCTTCTCACCATCTGTACTACTGATGTCTTTATTCCTAAAACTTACGTATGTTTTATTAATTTTGCAGAATTAGTTCTGTCAGAAACTATAAGCCACTTGCCAGTGGTTCATGCCTAAAATCCTAGCTACTCAGGAGGGTGAAATCTGGGGATTGTGGTTTGAAGCCAGACTGGGCAAGAAAATCTGTAAGACATAATCTTATCTCCAATTAACCAGCAAAAAGCCAGACGTGGAGCTGTGACTCAAGTAGAAGAGTGCTAGTCTTGAGCACAAGAGCTCAAGGGCAGTGCCCAGGCACTGAGTTCAAGCCCCAGGACTGGCATGCACATTTGTGCGCGCATGCATACACACACACACACACACACACACACACACACACACACACACACACACATCATAAGGCAGTGGAATGGAGGATTTTGTTTTTTAAACAAAAATATGAAAGTTCTATACTGGGCAAAAATATCTTAACAATTAAAAGAAAATTCTTAAGTTCTACAGAGTACAGAAATGTTGATGTACAAAAAGAAGTTAGGAGCTTTAGAAATAAAGGGTAAACATTTTCTCTCCCTCTTCTCCTTTTGTGGTGCTGGAGATCAAGCTTTTGTGCATCAAGAAAAGACCTTTACACTCCATTTCAAATCTATTTCCAGGCTGACACCAATGATCCCATCAAAGACAGCTGTTTACATGTAGCCAAAAGATAACCCTTACCTGCAACAACAACAACAAATTGTAAAGATACTCAGGAGGCTAAGCTCTGAGGATCACAGTTTGAAACTAATCTGGACAGAAAAGTTTGTGAGACTCTTATCTCCAAACCTGACGTTGTGCTGTGGCTCAAAGTGGTAGAGTGCCAGCCTTGAGCAAAAAGAGCTCAGAAATATCACTCAGGCCCTGAGTTGAAGCCCCACAACTGACCAGAAAAAAAAAAAAAAAAGAAAATTCTAAAGAAACTAATCTTACCCTACTTTTCAGAACCTGGCAGAGCATATTTTTGCTAAAGCCCATGTAAAAATAAAGACCTTCCAACTCACCCTTTTTCATTCAGCAGTGTCTCCATTTCTGTAATGTAACATTCATCACAGGCAGCGAGGTACTCCATCACCAGCTTTGCATCCTTCTTATATGCCTTGCCAACTGCTCCCTTATTGGGTTCAAACTGAACAACATTAACTGTTTTGTATGCAACAGTCAAGGAGTCATAAAACGCAGCACCGTATCAGTATGGTGGGAAATAATCTTGAAATCAATCCTTTTTCTCTACTAGTACACTATCCTCTCTTTTCTGGTTTTAAGTGCAAGGTGAGATAATTGCATGCAAACTTACCTGACAAACCTCACTTAAAATTAAAGAAACACCACTAAGAGACATTTTCAGTTACAGTGATGTTATATATGGATATTATCTTATCAACAATATAACCATACTCACACCTCAGAACTTGTAGTAACAATTTATTCATTTCTCAAATGCTCAATATAGCAAGGTCTATACATTGGTCATTGGTCTACTCCAAGAGGCCAGCTCACCATTCAGTATCTGTAAAATTAGGAACACTTCTACTTTTATTTCAGACAAAATGAACTAAATGACTTTGTTTATCATGAAACAACACTCATGTTTTAGCAGAAGGAATACACACCAGGTATCCTTTGTGGGAGAGTACACAAGAGCCTGTGTAGAGGAAACACCTGAAGACAACTGGGTAGCACTATGAAAGACCTTGAGAGAATTTCTAATGTGTCTGTTCAGGGGGCCAGACACCAATGCCCGTCAGAGCAAGTGCAGAGAACAAATGGGGACTAGGAGCACCAGGTAAGGGAACACATCTCAACAAGTGCTGCACAATTCCAGTTTCCACTGAGCCCTGAGCTCGGTATGTATAACAGAAAGGATATGGGTTCTTTAAGTGGTTTCTCAGCCACTAGGGGCACTTTTGTGGCTTTTGCATGACAGGAGAGGTCATAACAGGAACGATCAGCACATCCAACAATCTCAATCCAGCCCTAAGAAGACACAAGGTAAATGAGACATTTGTAACTCCCATCCAGCCCTAAGAAGAAGCAGGTCTATGAAAACATGTTGCTCACATTGGCTTTGTTTACAGAAGCATGCAGACTATAACTGACTCTTTCAAACATTCAAGGATAATTTATTTGCTAAATCTCCAATCTGACTTTCTGATTTTACAGTTTTGAAATAAAAATAATTTCAGACAGGTGGTCTTGTTTTATTCACACTGATATATCTGAACTGTGGGGTAAACTAAACATATTGTTTAACAGATTGCACTAATTGTTTTCTAATCCCAGTGGATTATATTGCTTTCTAATCCTACAAAATAAAACACATTAAGAGAGCAACAGTATTGAGATTCTTGTATTTTACATTAGTATGCATATGTACATGTATATAATGCATGGAAGATTTATCTGCAACAAGGTCTATGTGACTGTGAATAATATTTAAATTTTTTAAAGGCTGCAAAACAGAGGACAACAGAGGTATGTGATGTAGAATGTAGGCTACAAAACCCAAACGATTCATTATTTGGCCCTTTACAGAAACAGCCCATGATACATTTTGGGGAAAGGTGTACAGTTGGAAATGGCAGGTTTGGCCCTGGTGGTCTCTATGTGATTGAGGAGGGTTCCAGGCACCTTGTCACAGAATGGGCTACCCGTTCTAAGCTTTGTGCTCAGATTCAGGTTCAAGGGAGGGGTTGGGACTCAGAGGGAATGTGACCCACAGAACTCTAAATTTTTACTAACTACATGGAATATGTTCCTCAAGGCGCTCAAATTTACTAGTTTATCTCCTAACTTTACAAAAAATACTCTTGAAGCTAAGAGCACTGCAACTTCCCAGACTCAACCCTATGGCTGTGTGCAATGAAGCTAAGAACACTGAAACTTCCTTAACTCAGCCCTATGGTTGGTGTGCACTGAAACTTCCTGGACTTGGTCCTGTGACATGTGCATTGTTTGCTGGGACGCTGTCAGGAGGAGGCTGTCCCAACCTGATCTCCACTTGGGGCACTACCCCTCATGGTGGCTCGCACTTCTGCCACCTCATCCTTAAATGTTCTGTAAGGTGCTCCTAGAGTCTTACAGGCTCCTCATACTACACAGAACAGCCCCTCCTTAACAAGAAAGCAGAGCCAACTGCAGTTTGTTTTGTTCAAAAAGAACTTCTGCTAAGTGCTGTTGGCTCATAGCTGTAATTCTAGCTACTCAGGAGGCTGAGATCTGAGGATCATGGTTCAAAGCCAGCCCAGGCAGGAAAATCTGTGAGACTCTTATCTCCAATTAACCACCAGAGAACAGAAAGTGAGCTGTGGCTTGTTGGGGATTCAGCTTGGCTCAAGAGAACCAGCAAGATGCTGAAAGCAGCACCGTGGCTCAAGTGGTAGAGCACTAGCCTCGAACAGAAGTGCTCAGGGACAGTGCTCAGGCCCCGAGTTCAAAACCTGTAAATGCGGATGGGAAGATGCCATTCCAGCAACAAACGCTGGAAGTCCTGGGACTTAGCCAGTCCAGAAGACGGGAATGTGGAGTGGAGTGAGAGGAGAATGGTGTCATATCCTAAACAGAGCTGTCTTGTCTTGCCCTTTCAAAATGGATCAGAGCCGGGAAATCAAGAGAGGTAATACCTGTCCATTTTCTTTTTTCTGCAAGTTGTATATATATATATATATATATATATATATATATATTTTTTTTTTTTTTTTGCCTCTGACTGGCTACGCCAAACCGGTTTTCTATCACGAAACACTTCTTTCAGTCATTTCTCCTTACCTGTTCATTTTACAATTGGGTTTATGCTCCAAAAGGAACTTTTCCTGGCTTATGCCCAGGGTGTGTTCTACGTCATTCATGCCAACCAGCTCTGAGAACTTGTCAATACTTTGCCTGACCTTTTCAAAAGTCTCTTTTAACAGAATAAAATCTCTTGCTGAGATCACCACCTGGGAATTTGCCGTTCATAGCCGTCACCCTAACACAGACCTGGACCCTGGAAGCCCCAGCCCTGGAAACTTCTGGGTATGCCCAAGATGCAGGAATGGGCCAGAGGAGACCATAGCACTCTCTGGCCCCAGTGACCATTCTTGTGGTAATGATGGGAACTTTTGCCAGCCACACTGGACGGTGCCAGGCCCTTGATTACGTTGCCCCCTTGGCAGCAGGAAATAGCTACAGAAGAGACCTCCACCCATACTCCCTGCCTGGTGCCCGCCGGTGTCATAATTTTAAAAAACAAAAGGGGGGGGGGTAGTCCCCAGGATTAATTAGGGGTAGCCCCCAGGATTAGTCAAGGATAGTTATGCTTATGTTAAATATCAAAAAAAATTTAAATCATCCCGAATCAGTGTGGGATGGAGTACTGTATATGTGTTTTGCCAGATTGGAAAACTAAACCCAGAGCACCCACTCTGGAAAAATGTCTCTTCTTGTTCTCTTCAGAAAAACAAGGAACACACTGGATTTCTCCTGCTCTTCTAAGAGAATACAGAAAACCTGCCTGCATGCAACAGTGGTAGCGGTAAAAAGGCAGCCAGCTTCCCTTCCCTGTTTGTTTGCTTTCTAGATTCTTTCTTGAGCGTCTCATGGCACAATGTTTTGCCGTGGCGATACTGCCCACAGCGTCACACAAGACTAAAGAAATTTTGCACCATGTTTCTTCCTTTCCTCTCCCCCTGCTGCTAGACTTGGGGAGTCCCGTTGGAAAGAAAATCAGAGCTGAGGGTTCTGACACCTTGTCTTAATATTTGTGATAATGTTTACAAAATAGGAGCTGAGGGTTGACACCCAACCTCAATGTTTCATGATAGAAATGTTTTTAAAAAGTAAGAGCAAAGGCTTAGCGCCTTTGCTTCAATGTTTATATAAAAAGAAATGTTTTACTAATCACTTATGTTTAAGTTATCAGCTACTGTGAACTACCAGAGATGCCAGAGCTCCAGCCTACTGCTACCTCACCGCCAAAAAGAGGAATGTCTACACTGGACGTGAGACCAGCTAAGGACTCCAGCTTCTCTGGACAAAGCCAGACTGATGGCCCCTTTACCTACCCCTTATATATCTTATGTCAGCATTTTGCCTTATGCCTACATATGCCATATGCTTACAACATCCCCTGCTAATTTAAAAAACAAAAAAAGGGCAGATGTTGGGGATTCAGTTTTGGCCTTAATGGGGGAAGGGCGACAAGAGCGAGACGCTGCCCTTCCCCCAGCCCTGGGACAGTGTAAAAGCTAGCCCCTCCCACCTTCCGGCCTCAACTGGAAGAGAAGGTTTAGCCACGTGTCTAATGGCGGAGGTCTGGCCCTTGGGGGATTGTAATCCCCGCCCCACAGGGGAAGTTTCATGACATCACCTGATGGGCATCCCAGTCAGCCAATCAGTCAGTCACCCCAAGTCCTTCCCTTTCCACCTTTGTCATTGTAATAAATCCTTCTGCCCGCCCCCTGGGCAGGCGAGACCCATTCAACCATCAAGGTGTCTCCCTGATGTCTTTCTTGCTCCTGACACGTGAGGGGACCGGGGGTGGGGGCGGGAGGGGAGGCGTCGGCAACCTTTCCTCAACTTAGCGTAATTCATGAGAGTACGCTTTTGCCTTCTGCTGGCGGAAGACAAGGCCGAGTGCTCTTTCATAGTTTTTGGGGTTCAGGCATTTTCCCCGGGAGGTAGGGGAAAAGGGGTCCTCAGAGGCCCCGACAGTGGCTCAAAGTGGTAGAATGCTAGTCTTGAGCAAAAGAGCTCAGGGACAGCACCTAGGCCCAGAGTTCAATCATATGATGAACAACAACAACAAAAAGACTTCTCCTATCTGATCCATTCTGGTATAAAGTTCCCAAAGAGTAATTCTGATATCCGCTTTCCCACCAGTACTCACGTAGGAGGTTTTGGACTCTGCATCCCAGCAGTCGCAAGCATAGTGGGCCATCTCATTCTCCATGTGCTGTCGGAAGCGGAGCTTATCTGGAGACACGCCAACCTTCGTGAGGTAGAGGTAGATGCGGCCAATGAAATAGCCCAGTACTGAGTTGTTGATCACACCCTAAATAAAAAGCAGGAAAGTATGGAGTAAAGGGAGAAAAAAAATCACATTAATACTTTTGAAGCTAAGTATTATTTTCCATTATCTTCTAAAATAAAACATTTGATACACCTGGTTAACGGTTTATTCTTGCTTACCCAGAATGCCATCTTAGATATTTTTACAATGGCTCATTCATGTAAGTTAATAATGAAGTTCAAAATATGTCCAACATACTCAATAATAAAGTTCAAAATATGTCCAACATACTCACTGGAGTCAGCAAAACTTCAGCCTCAGACCATATTCCTTCTAAATCTATAGTACAAGAATGACAGTCCTAACTACTCTAAATAAATGACAGACATGGGCTGGGAATATGGCCTAGTAGTAAAGTGCTCGCCTCCTATACATGAAGTCCTGGGTTTGATTCCTCAGCACCACATATATAGAAAAAAGCCAGACATGGCGCTGTGGCTCAAGAAATAGAGTGCTAGCCTTGAGCAAAAAGAAGCCAGGGACAGTGCTCAGGCCCTGAGCCCACGCCCCAGGATTGGCAACAAAAGCAAAACAAATAAACAAAATGACAGACATTCCCTTCTGAACAGATGAAACTGAAGGTATATACTGAGGGATTTTAATGCATCTGTGTCCACTGAAAATTCATACACCCCAGATAGTAGATGTAATCTATAATTTTAGTACCAGAGGATCCAGAAGCCATCTAGCTACCCTCCCTCTACTGCAGGGGTCTTCCTGGTAACAAAACTAAGTCTTACTTAGCCTTGTACTGAAAACTTTCAGAGCCAAGAGGAGGCTTACAGCTCTCGAGGAGGCTTACAGCTCCCCAAGGAACATCACTGGCAGCCACTGCTGCAAGGGGTCCCACCCATTCATTTCTCTAGGTAAATAAAAATCCTGCCATGTACAAGACCTTGTTCTAATTGCTATGGGTTTAGAACCCAAAGGGCTTGTTTTTACCAAGTGGTACATTTTGTTAAATGCAGGATCAGACATGCACAGTTCAAACTAAAATCTATTTGCCAAGTTTTGCTAAACATTTCTTTTCATGTTAGCTCAATGGCCCAGAAACTGGGATGTTCAGGATCTTCTTATTATAAAGTCTGTATAAAAATAAGAATTATAAATTCAGTATCAAAATAAATACTATACAGGGGCTGAGGTTGTAGTTCACTGATAGGACACTTGCCTAGCTTGCATAAAGCCCTGGGTTTGATCCCCAGCAATGCAAAAACAAAACAAAAATAAAAGGTAAAGTGACTGGGAAAATATTGTGTTATCCACTACACAAAGAATTATACTAAGTGGTGTAAACTCTGAATTGCTATAATCTAAATTAAGTTACCCCCAGAATCTTACCTGTTCAACAGCATCCCCCAGGCGCATTTTATGAGCAGACTGTCCGCTGACCTGGGCTTTTGCTGAATATAAATACAGGTGGAAGTCAGCTACATTCTGAAACTTGGAATGGTCTTTCTCACTGGGATCAACAAAGTGCTCAATCTCGGCCATTGTGAATTCTCTGAAAGCAAACATACAAAGGATAAAATCTGTTGTGTAAAGCACAACATAGGAGGCTCCCGTTTTCAACCACAGTCTATGGTGACCCACGGTGCTGCCTATCTCTCTTTTTTTGTTTTTCAAATTTTTATTATCAAACTGATGTACAGAGAGGTTAGTTTCATACGTTAGGCATTGGATACATTTCTTGTACTGTTTGTTACCTTGTCCCTCATACCCCCCTCCCTCCTCCTCCTTTCCCTTTCCCCCCCTGAAGTGTTCAGTTCACTTACACCAAAAAGTTTTGTAAGTATTGCTTTTGTAGTTGTTTGTCTTTTTTTACCCTGTGTCTCTCAATTTTGGTATTCCCTTTCAATTCCCTAGTTCCATTACCAGTATACACGGTTTCCAATATACTCAGATAAGATTACAGAGATAGTGTGCTGCCTATCTCTACCAAGCTATCTGCTTCCTAAGAAATGACCACCTGATTTCTGGAGTATGTTTTCTGGGTGCTTGTTACTTTTAAAACATTAATAACTAGCCTGGGAGTATAGCTCAGTTCTAGAGTCCATGCTTGGCATGCTCAAAGCTCTGGTTCAATCCCCAACAATGAGGAAGAGGAGGAGGAAGAGGATAGCACCTCAGGAGCTCACTATTTAAAGTAATGACAAATCTTCCGGAAATATTAACTCCTTCCATCTAGAAATATCCAGAAAGATTATTACTTTTAACTGAAAAAAGTTTGATTTTATGTATGTGTGCTGGTCTTGGTGCTTGAACTCAGAACCTGGTACCACTTGAGCCACAGGTCCACTGCCAGCTTAAAAAAAAATTGGGGGGCAGGTGCTTAAATGGAGATGAGTCTTACAGACTTTGCTGCCCAGGCTGGCTTCAAACTACAATCCTCAGATCAAGCCACCGGTGCTCAGCTTAAAAAGTTTTTAAAATGGAGAATTGAGCATTTAAAATTAAGAAAATACAAGCTAATGTTACACAAACTAAATAGAGATACAGAATAATGATAGCCAAAGAAAATGACTCTCCTTAAAATATCAGCAAGGCTTTTTATCATAATATGAACAAAATGAAACAACAGATATTTACTTTTCACAGAATGGGAAATTTAAAGTGAATTGACATATCTCTTCAGCTTCTATAACATTTGATTTCTTTTTTTCACTGAGATAAACAAGTGATTGATAATGGCACATACAGCTGGCTTCTTTAGAGTAAGAACCTAATAAGGTGTTATTCAAGGCACAAGCTGAACAAACCAGCCATCAGGCTCATTGCATAATGATGAAATAAATAGCACATAGCAATGTCTTCTCAAAAAGACTTCTTCAAACAGCAATTAGTAAATGTTTTGGGCCAGGGCAAGTGTTTTAAGCAAGTTTATGAATCAAAATCAAATCTCTCTTAAAAAATAAAAGACAAATGACATTTACTTTATACTCGCATGACTATTTCAGAAGCAATGTAAAACTGCTGAAAGGGGACCTAAAAACACATAAGATATACTGCAAAATAGCTTTAATGTTTAAGTTTCATTTTCTAAAGGCATCTGTTATTTGGTCCTGCAGCATCTTGACGTAACTGTCTTTCAACAGCTATCAGACATCTGTGCACACTGAGATGTGAGATGCATGAACAGTTTGTCCCTGCTATAACTGGGCTGACAAGAATTGAGTAGCTACATGTAGGCCAGATACACAAAGGGGTCTACCCAGAATCCCCCAAAGTCCTACCAAGTCTTTCATCTGTTTCTGTCGTGAAATCTCAACACAGTGATAACAGTTACATGGTATACTTGGATCTTAAGTATTCTTACCACCAATATAAAAATCACTTTTTTAAAAAATGTAACTATGTGAGAGGATGAATGTGTTAATTAGTCTGCCTGTGGTAACTATTTCACAATGTATATATTAAAGCATCACTTTATTTACCTTGGAAAAAAAGGCTACACTCAGACTGTGGAAAACAAAATACACATGGGCCAGGAAGGCACAACCAGCCAATTGAAATAAAGTATAATTTTTAAAAACTTCATATGAATCATGTAATACTTCTAATACTTCTAACTTAAACAAAAGGAATTATAGCTATAGAAAGAGTAGTCACCTGATACTTCTCATCAAGAAGAAATCACAGCACTAAGCAAGCCAGTCATAGCTCCTATCAAGAGTCAATTCAACTCATGAAGAGTGGCTGGCCTGTTCTAGAACTTGTGGAGGTACATTACAAAACCAGCCCAACTCCAGACAGGATACAGATGGGAAAATGACCAACCAGCCAGGAAGCCCCAGGACCTCTCTACCAGTCAATTCCTGAGATCACTGCTCAGTTCTAAGCTGATTTTTCTATTCTAACCTTACACTTAGTCCTTTAAAAATCTTACCACAGACAAGACTGCAAATCTTTTCAAAAACACTGGCTAAAACACAAGTTAGTATAACCCAACCCCCAATAATTGGGAAAGCACATTTGTCATGTAGACGAAAATAAAAGACTAAAACAAAAACAGAAAGACCCAAGCACTGGAAACTACAGATGCAAACCTGACAAGTCTGTTGTTCTGATACAAGGTTAGTTTCTGACTACTTCTTCCTACTGAAAGCTCAGCGGGGCTGTTTGTATCCCTTTCTCTAAGGCATGCACATCTTTTTTCCATAGGCCTGAAAGTACTCCAGATCTCAGATGATCAGGCAGGTGTCCTGGGGGCTCTGAGGGGGAGGTGAAAGGAGTGAATATAATGATTGAGTTCTAAAATTACAGCAAGAAAGGAAATAGGTGTGTGCTGGAGCTAGGAGAACACTTCTGGAGCCTAGAAAAGTGAACTGTGGCTACACAACCTATTTTTACAGAGAATGTAACACTCAAAGAGCTGATTAGGAAGAAAATGACAGAAATCATAAAAGCTTCAGTCACAGTAAGTTTCTACAAGGTGAGCACTTTACTACAAGGCCATATTCCCAGCCTCACAGTCAGTTTCTAAAGTAGAACTATACCGTGTCAGTATGCCTCCCACCTATCTGGACACCTTAGACAAAAGCAGATTCGAACAGAGGCCAGCATATGGCTGAGCTATAGTAAATAGAGAGAGATTGTGGCCCATGGCACAAATGCTCCCACACATCTGAAGGTTGTATCCAGGACACCTACTAGTTCCAGAAACACCTTCAGCAGTGCTGTCTTCCCTGACACCTCCAATAGAAACACCCCTCATAATCCCCTCCCCGCCACCCCATCTTGTACACATCACCACTGCCAGGGCTTCCTTGGTTGAGATGTCAAGATCCTGACATCCTCAAAACAAGTGATAGACAAGGAAAAGACCATTACAAGCAGGTATTAGAAGCTCAAGTCATGCCCTACCCTCCTTCCTTTCAAGTCCACACTCCTTACTCCAAACTTTAAGTCAGGTCACATTTGGAGATTAAAAGTATAAAATCTGCTTCCTGAAAAAGACAAAGCCCACATTCAAGATGAAAGCAGAATATTTCAAAACAGCAAGCTTTTACATCCAGCTCAGTCCAAGAGAAGTACCTGACTCGGATCAGTCCAGACCGAGGAGAGATTTCATTTCTAAAGGAATTTCCAATCTGGGCAGCAGCAAAAGGTAACTTTCCCTGGTTGAATTCCAAAAGTCGTTTGAAATTCAGGAAAATTCCCTGTGCAGTTTCTGGTCTCAAATATCTGTAAATTAAGGCAAAGCAGCCTGTTATAAACAAGGAAATGACATTTTCTAACAATTCTGAAATTCTAGATTGAAATTTTTCTATGTGTGTGCCAATCCTGAGGCTTGAACTCAGGGCCTAGGCACTGTCCCTAAGCTTTTGTGCTTAGGCTAGTGTTCTACCACTTGAGCCACAGCTCCCCTTCCAACTTTTTTTTTGAAGGGGGGGGTTTAGTTAATTGAAGATAAGTGTTCCATGGGCTTTCCTGCCAGGGCTGGCTTCAAACCATAATCTTTGGACTCAGCCTCCTGAATAGCTAGGATTATAGGCATGGTCCACCAGCACCAAGCCTAGAATAAAATCTTAGAAGTCTTAAATATTCAATTTCACAACAGAGATGTATAGACCCTACAGCAAAACTTCAGAAATAAATACATTCTACAAAAGTGAATGTTTCCATGGCACATGTTAGAATGTGGGTCAAATAACTGATATGACACCACCATTTCATTACTCCAGGTCAATACCTGCAGGAACAGCCACCTACACAGAGGCAAATGACAAGCTTAGTTCCTTTAACAGAGGCTGAGCTTTGGTCTAGCTCTCTTAATCACACAGTAAAACTATGAGGCCAATAAGAAGTCAGTGTGAACTAAGGGTTATATCAGGGCTCTTGAATCTCATCATCATCCCAAGCAAGGTGCAGGCTATACCTATATCTTCTAGTATGATAGGCCATTGGGTGCATGTCTATTTAAATTTAAATTAACTAAAATAAAAAGAATTTTGAAACTCAATTCCTTAGAAATACTAATCCTATTTCAAGCACTCAATAGCCACATGTGGCTAGTGGTTACCATCATGAACAGCAGGTCACAGAACCTTTCCATCATTAAAGAAAGTATCACTGAGCTAGGCTGGGCTATCCTAAATGTACTAAATGATATTTCTTTAGTGGTACTAGATTTGAACTCAGGGCCTTTTGCTTGCTAAGCAGGTGCTTAGGCCCAGCCCAGAGCCCTTTTAATATTATTTTTCAAATAGGGTTTCATGTTTATGCCTAGACGGGTCTAGATTGTTATGACAGGTAAACACCACCACACACAGCATTTATTGATTGAGGCAGGGTCTTGTCAAGTTTTTGCCAGGCTCGCACAATCCTCCTCCTGATCTCTACCTGTTGAGTAGGTAGGGTTATAAATGTGAACCACCATGCCCAATCTACACAAAATAATTTCTAAAGTATACATCAGCAAAAACTCAATGATCAAAAAAAAACCACAAAAGAATCATTTTTTAACTGCCTCTTCTGTCTTATACAACAATCAGAAGATAAAATTATCACAAGCTTATGTTTTTTTGGTGGGGAATATTATATACGCTAAAAGATTATATTCATAAAGTATTTTTAAATGTATGTCATCATCTTTTTAATATATTTGCCTGTACTTGATGAATAAGCAATACTTACCCAGGCATGTTTCCTCCAGGCCCAATGAAGGTCTTGAACATTAAGTTAAAAGGTACTGGAGGAGACAGATCATTTCCGGTAGTGGGAGATTTTACATTATAGTTCACAAAAAGATCCCCAAGTTCTTGTTGTCCATAGTTGTCGAGCTAAAGGATGTGTCAAGAAAGTAATTAGTATAAAAATGGAGAGAACAAAGCATAAGATATAGTATTTTAGATAGAGAAATGGATATAGATATATATAACTCTAGTCACTGCTACAACTCACGCAAAAGTAAATGTTAGATGTGATCTAACATTCAGAAAATTCATTTTAAAACTATAGCCAGATAACACACTTCCTACTTTCTAATTAAGAAATGAAACACTTTTCTGGGTCTAACTTAAAATTCATATATCCACCATTCCACAATGAAAAATACAACAAAATACATCTTGTTAAGTTGCAATAATTATAAGTTGGCAAGAATCTGAAATTACATATAACTTTATTATTATATAACTTTCCAAGGTTGAATTTTACAACTCTGAACAAATCAAATCCTGTCTAGTAATTAACTATATAAAACTTCCTTTCCCTTAGGTATTAAGCTGTGTCCCAGTCATCTGTGCATCTCCCAATGTCCTATATAGTCTACATACTGATACTCATAACCAAACCCTGTAAAATGAAGAAAAAACTCCTATTAGAGAATTTCAAATAACTATGAAAAATTACCTAGTAGTAAAGAAACAAAACACCACTAATCACCACATAAACTGAGGCTGTGGGGTCAAAAAGAGCTGGTATACCTCCCAATGGTACCATTTATGGTTTGTATAACTCAAGATTAATTTTATACTTAACCTTCCTGATTATAAAATAAGGAGAATACAATCTACGCAACATAGTTGGTCCTGTAAAGATTAAATAAGATATGAAGAAATTCATAGCACCTATTCAGTAAAGAGAGATTATCAAAATTTACATTTCATAGAAGCAATGGACATTTTCATTCCATAGAAAGCCAACTCACACCATGTTTAAGGTCTGAATGAACAGTTTTTCTACACTCTGTTTCTATAGAATATCTAGGGGAATTTTGCAAAATGTCATATTCCATGCAACTAGACACAGGCTGAATCAGTGAGGAGACTTTTGCTGACCTTCAAGACAGAACAGCAGCTGGGGTAGTGGCTGGTGCCTGTCATGATAGCTATTTTAGGGGTTGACATCAAAGGCAGCCCTAACAAGCAAGTTCAATAGACCCCACCTTAATGTTTTTTGGTTTGGGGGTTGTTTTGGGGTTTTTTTTGCCAGTCCTGGGGCTTGAACACTGTCCCTGGCTTCTTTATGCTCAAGGCTAGCACTCTACCACTGGAGCCACAGTGCCACTTCCAGCTTTTTCTATATATGTGGTGCTGAGGAATCAAACCCAGGGCTTCATGTATAGGAGGCGAGCACTTTACCATTAGGCCATATTCCCAGCCCCTTAATGTTCTTATACTTGGTAAAATGTCAGAATTAACTGGCTCTCTACCAGCTTTTATCTTCCCTTAATTTGTCAAATAAATACAAGTTATAAAACTTTAGTTCTACAGATTAACTGGGAAAAGCAGCTGTCAGGGACAGCCCAACCTGGCTAAGTGGCTAGTCAAAGAGTGACCAGTCACCTGCCCAATCTGCACCCAACACCAAACACTGGGCCTCACAGCCACTCAAGTCTCTCAACAGAGACTGTAAGTTTAATACCCATTTACAGTGACTTCTCAGTTCTGGCTGAAATAAAAGACCTAGACCTAGCCACAGAAGATGGGGAAGAAATTAAAAAGCAGCAAGAGATGCCATGAGGGACAGGTAAATTCTGCTTCTTTACAATTATGGCCATGGTCAGCCCAGTGAGGAACTCAGCAGTTACCACATATAATCCTAGAGATCTTTCCTGTCACTCTGAGAGTGTCTACAGTTCTCACCTGGGCCAAGACACTTTCCATCTCTGACTTCTTCTCAGCAGAACACTTCTTGTCAGACATCAGTTTCTGTAAATGAGCTACAACAACAATGTTGACATGTTAATTTCAATTAATGATGAAAAGGACAGTGCCAATGCACAACAATTAAAAACAAATCTAGGCTGGGGCTGGGAATATGGCTTAGTGGTAGAGTGCTTGCCTCGCATACATGAAGCCCTGGGTTCAATTCCCCAGCACCACATATATAGAAAAAGCCAGAAGTGGTGCTGTGGCTTAGAGCTAGAGTACTAGCCTTGAGCAAAAAGAAGCCAGGGACAGTGCTCAGCCCCTGAGTCCCAAACCCCAGAACTGGGGGAAAAAAAAATCTAGGCCCTGGGTTGGATTCCCCAGCACCACATATATAGAGAAAGCCAGAAGTGGCGCTGTGGCTTAGAGCTAGAGTGCTAGCCTTGAGCAAAAGAAGCCAGGGACAGTGCTCAGGCCCTGAGTTCAAGCCCCGGGACTGCTCCCCCCCTCAAAAAAAAAAAAAACCAAGTCACTCTTAATTTATATAAATCTGTACTTCATGTTATTGAAACAACCTTAACACTATCTTGACTCTTCACTAATCAGAAAATTGATCTGCTTACAAGCAATCTGAATATAACTTCTGTAAACAAGGGACTGTGTATTTTATAAAAGTAAAGCATGTATATTAAAACCAAATAAATACACAATGGAATACTACATAGCGATTAGGAATGGTGAAATATTGTTATTCGCAGGGAAATGGTCAGAACTCGAACAAATAATGTTGAGCGAGACAAGCCTAGAACACAGAAAACAAAGGGGCATGAGCTCCCTGATATATGACTGTTAAGAAAGGGAGACGGAGGGCCGGGGATATGGCCTAGTGGCTAGAGTGCTTGCCTCGTATACATGAGGCCCTAGGTTCGATTCCCCAGCACCACATATACAGAAAATGGCCAGAAGTGGCGCTGTGGCTCAAGTGGCAGAGTGCTAGCCTTGAGCAAGAAGAAGCCAGGGACAGTGCTCAGGCCCTGAGTCCAAGCCCCAGGACTGGCCAAAAAAAAAAAGAAAGGGAGACGGAGAGACAGTAGAGACCAGGTCTGTGAAACCAAAAACTGCTTGTCAAATGGTATTTCCCACAGGATTGGGGCAGCAACCCAATAGTATGTAACTAAAACCAAGCAACTACTCAACATATAAAGGTCAAAAATCGACCTCTCACTGGAATACAATAGCTCAAAAGCTATGTATGTACGTTCATATAAGTCTACTGTCCACATATTGTCTAATATTGACATTACATTTAAAGCCCTAGGCGAATTTTCTTGGGCTTGGCCACGTGGCTACTGTATATGTTCTTGATAAATTGTATATTGTATATATGTCTACCTGACCTAGAGAAGGGAAAGAAAAACAGGGCGTAAGATATCACAAGAAATGTACACACTGCCCTACTATGTAACTGTACCCTTTTTGTACAACACCTTGTCAAAAAATTTGTGTTCAATTAATAAATAAATTAAATTTTAAAAAAAGACCAAATAAAAAGTTTAATGGAGAAATCTGAGGTAAAAATTTTGTGTAAGGCCTGTATTTGAGTAACACTGTATGAGAGAGATACATAGCCATGCCTTTCAGCAGATGGTCAGCCCGGAAGCACTCGCCACTCTTCATATCCTTCACCATGAAGTCAGCAAATTTGTCCACATGGCCAGAGGTCCTAAGAAGCAAATGCCAAGTCAATATGTCATTCTCATAAAAACTGATGCATTCATAGATACTAACTTATTAGACAATCATCCTACAATATGCTTTTTTGTAATTTACACTGACAGAACTCAAAGATAAGAAACTCATGCATCTAAAATGGGAGTTTGTATGTTTTCCATGTCTATAATCCATGATAGACAGTAATATGTGTCAGAGGAAATTCTTCATGTCCCTTCTTATTCTCTCTGCAACACTTCCTTCCCAGAGGAGAGGAAAAAGTTAGCTAGGCTACACTTTTTTTTTTTACATTATCAAACATTTTAGCCTATAGAATATTCTCAAAAGTAGACTATATCCTAGGTCACAAAGAAAATCTCTTCAAATTAAAAAACCCTTTACATTTCAGGATTAAGTAATCCATGCCTATTCCACTATCATCAGTGATTTAAACAAAGGCCAAATCAGGAATTTGATGAGAGAAGAATCTGTAACCTTGAATCTACATTGACACCATTATTATCTGCACACAATTGCTATTAGTGGAACAAGTATCTCAAAGATGAAGTAGTAAGGAATTTCACACCTAAAATGATGAAGGACTCTAAATGATGATAGTAATAAAAATTACCTGTGTACCAGGAAACCATAACTAAGTAATTCCTAATCACAGTTGAAGTTTTACTCTACTTTTAATAATGTGGTAGGACTAATCTTATATTTCTGCATTGAAATTTCAAAATAGAAAATAAAGTATTTGCTCAAAAATACATATACACCTTAACTTCTCAGAACTTAATACTAAGAAAAGAATGAGCAGTATACCTTCTAGAATATTTGGTACAGTAAAAATTCAGCAACACTGTAAAACCTATGAAATGGCATTAAATAAACTATGGCACATTCACAAAACAGGATACTATGTTGGCATAAAAAATGCTGTAGAAGGATATTTAATGACAAAGGTAAATGTTCAAATACATTATAAGAAAGAAAGGAACATGGGTTAACAGTCTCATATTCAGGAACAGACAGTGGAAGGACAAGCCAGATACTCATAGATGCTGTGAGCAATAGGAATTAATGTCGCATAGTATCTGTGAGAAGCAGGAATATTTCTTTTGTTTTTATGCATTTTCTAAGTGAACACAGGCAGCTTTAGCCAGATAGCTACTTCAATCTGCAAATTGGTAGGGGTGGGTCTTACTTAAGGACGGGCTCCGGGGTGAGCATGGTACAGTCAATCTCCAGGATCTGCTCCTCCTGGATAAAGTGCTGCCTCCAGGTCTGAATAATGTTGTTCTTCAAGGCACATCCAACTGGCCCAAAGTCATACAATCCACTAACACCTGAAAAGTGCAGGAAACGGTGTACTTAACTTGTTATTCAGAACACTTAAGGCAAGAAGCCAAGTGACACAGATACCTGAGACTCTACAAGCCCCCAGAAAGGTTTTTAAATCAATAATTCAAATCCCTCAGTACCAAAGAGCCTTTAAAAAGGTCTCACTCCACCTTCTACTTCCTTACTTGTAATTTCAAGCAAGATTTGCCTAAAATTAAGAATGAAGATGTCCCAGATACAGGGAACAGAAAGAAAAAGCAGACTACAGTGTTATGCCATAGAAAGTAACCTACCACTGAAGTTGGTTTAAATGTTAGCCCCCAGTTTCCTAATATATTCTTGGGTATCTCAGCTACTATAGAAACCTCAAGAAGTTAAACATTTAGCGGTCTGTTTAGTCAAAACCAAATCAAGTTTCAGTGACAAAATACTAAAGGTTTAATAGTTATAATAACCTCTGCTGACTATGAAATACAGACACACATTTAGTTATATTCACTTTTTTACACCCACATAGCAAGTCCCTGGGTTCAATTCCCAACAATGCACAGAAAAAAAAAGAAGAAAGTATAGGAAGAAGAGGACAGACATTATGCCAAATAGCAACTTTATGACTATTTGTATTCTGGCAAACCATGTATTTATTTTTTTTAAGGTGCTGAAGACCAAATTCAGTGCCTTGCCCTTGCTGGGCAAGCACTCCTCCACTGAGATAAATTCCCAATCCAAATCATGTTTTTGATCTAAGAATATCATTAAAGACATCAACAACATAAGTATTCTTTTGTTAATCCTATACCTCCATAAATAGCAAAAGCTTGATCGTAGAAAAATCTTCTCTTCAAGGTGTCTTCCATTTTTGATCTGTCTACAATGTCATCTTTGGGCTGCAATGCCAGCTCCTATAAGAGATGAAATAATATAAAAAGTATGACTAGAGAAGTGAATGGGAATCTGAGCTTAAGATACCGGACTGTCGTTGATTCCCTGGCAGAATTCAAGATAAAATTTGTCAACCAGACAAGATTTGGAAAAGTTAAAAAGGTAGAGGCATTGGTCTGTCTTTGTCTTTGTGTCCTTCCTGTCCCTTTGAGGAAAAAATATTATAAGAAGCTCATGTGATGCATGAAGCCCTGGGTTCGATTCCTCAGTAACGCATACACAGAAAAGGCTGGAAGTGGCGCTGTGGCTCAAGTGGTAGAGTGCTAGCCTTGAGCAAAAGAAGCTCAGAAACAGCATCCAGGCCCTAAGTTCAAGCCCCAAGACTGATTTTAAAAAAAGAAGCAGCTCGTGAAGGCTCAATGGCAGCTCAAAGCACTATTGGGAGGTGGTAGAAATTTCGATCAGAACTCCTTATAGGGGCTACTGGGACTTTGGTACTTTGTCTTGTTTCCTGGCTGTCATGAAGTGAAAGCATACCCCATACCATACTAACTCCACCATGATGCTCCCCATAGGTCTAAAAGCAAACCAGGCCAAGTAGATATGGACTAAGTTTTGAAACTGTAAGCCTAAATAAACCTTTCCTCCCTCAAGTTGATTCTCCTCAGCTATTCTGTCACAGTATCAAAAGCTGACTAATACAAATAGCTTTAAGAATAAATACAATCACTTCTAGGATTAGAGGACTAAGTTAGAAGCAGGACTAATTGGGCCTGGTGGTACATATAATCCCCACACTCAGGAAGATAAGACAGGAAGATGCAGGTTTGACAACCTAGACAATGCAGAAAGACTGTGTCTTTTTAAAAAAGGGGGTGGGGAGGCTAAGCTCATTTAAATACAGATACTGATACCATCTGAATTTTCACTAGATCATTACAATGAAATTGTTGATTAGAACTTCAAACTAGTATGGTGTACATTTAAAGTCCTATTGCTTTGGAGACCAAGGCAGGAAGATCTCAAGTTCTAGGCCAGCCTGAGCTAACAGAGTAAAATCGTGTCTCAAAAATAAACAAATGAGGCTGGGCTCCAGTGGCTTACGCCTGTATTCCTAGGTACTCAGGAGGCTAAGATCTGGGGATCACGGTTCAAAGCCAGCCAAGGCAGGAAAGCTCATGTGACTCTTATTTCTAAGCATGAAAAAAGCTAGAAATGGAGCTGTGGCTCAAGTGGTAGAGTGCCAGCCTTAAGCAAAAAGGCTCAAAGGCAGCACCCATGCCTTGATTTCTAGCCCCAGGATTGGCACAAAGACAAATAAATAAAATAAACCTGTATTATTATTATTATTATTATCAAGTAGTTGTCCAAAAGGTTATGAGTACAAGTCAGGTTACTTGTTCAATGTTACCCCTTCAGTTGTTCTCTCCATTTCCCTCTCCTATCCCTACCTTCATTATGTAGTTCAGGTTTTTACAGGGCTGGGAATATGGCCTAGTGATAGAGTGCTTGCCTTGTATGCTTGAAGCCCTGGGTTCGATTGCTCAGCACCACATATATTTAAAAAAAGCCCGAAGTAGCGCTGTAGTTCAAGTGTTAGAGCACTAGCTTTCAGCAAAAAGAAGCCAGGGACAGTGCTCAGGCCCTGAGTTCAAGCCCCAGGACTGGCAAAAAAAAAAAAAGTTGGGGCTGGGAATATGGCCTAGTGGCAAAGGTGTTTGCCTTGTATGCTTGAAGCCCTGGGTTCGATTCCCAAGCACCACATATATAGAAAATGGCCAGAAGTGGTGCTGTGGCTCAAGTCCCACAGTGCTAGCCTTGAGGAAAAAGAAGCCAGGGGCAGTAGTCAGGCCCTGAGTCCAAGGCCCAGGACTAGAAAAGAAAAAGAAGTTTCCATCTCATCTCCAACTCCAACTTACCTTTCCTCCCTCATTCATGTCCTCCTCTTGCCCTCCCACTGTTAACAATTCTACTTCCTGGCAATCTTTTTTCTTTTTTTAAACTCAGGGCCTAGACACTCCCTAAGTTCTTTTGCTCCAGGTTAGTGCTCTAACAATTTGAGCTCCACTTCCAGTTTTCTGGTGGTTAACTGGAGATAAGAGTCTCACAGCCTTTCCTGACTGGGTTGGCTTTGAACCTCAATCCTCAGATCTCAGCCTCCTGTGTAGGTAAGATTAAAAGTATAGGGGATGGGAATATGGCCTAGTGGCAAGAGTGCTTGCCTCTTATACAGGAAACCGTGGGTTCGATTCCCCAGCACCACATATACAGAAGATGGCCAGAGGTGGTGCTGTGGCTCAAGTGGTAGAGTGCTAGCCTTGAGCAAAAAGAAGCCAGGGACAGTGCTCAGGCCCTGAGTCCAAGCCCCAGGACTGGCCAAAAAAAAAAAGTATAAGCTGCCTACGCCCAATACTGGTATTCATTTTGTTAAAACAGTGCATTAGTTCTTCATAGGAGTTACCTTTGGATCCTCCCATAAGTATACCATCCTTTAGTCAGTTTGTATGTAAATGCACTGAGCCTGTATACATTATCAAAATTAGATCTAACTTCCTCACATGAAAGAAAATATGTTCAGTTTGTCTCCCTGAGCCTGACTTAGTTAACATAATTTTTTCTAGGTTATTTATTTCCCTGCAAATAAAATATTATTCTAATGGAGTAAATTTCTACTCGTGTGTTTGTGTGTGTGTATACCACCTTTTTTTAACCACTCATCTACTGTAGGCATCTGGGCTGTTTCCATAACTTGGCTATGTGACTAGTGCAGCAATGAATATGGATCTGCAAGTGTCTTTACAGTATCCTTATAATTGCTTTAAGGGTCATATGGCTAGATCAGAGGGTGGGTCTGTGTTTATTTTTTGAAGAACCTGAAAACCACTTTCTAGGGTGGTTCTACTAGTTTACATTCCTACGAACCTTATAATAGGGTTCCTTTTTATATTCCCAACAGTACAATAGGGTTCCTTTTTCCCCACATCCCCTACAGCATTTGATATCATTTGTATTCTTGCAGCTGACCAATCTTAGTGGAGTGAGAAGGAATCGCAATACTGTGTTTGTGTTTTTGTTGTTTTTCAAATTTTTATTATCAAACTGATGTACAGAGAGGTTACAGTTTCATACATTAGGCATTGGATACATTTCTTGTACTGTTTGTTACCTTGTCCCTCATACCCCCTCCCACCTCCCCCTTTCCCTCCCCCCCGCCGGAGGTGTTCAGTTCACTTACACCAAACAGTTTTGCAAGTATTGCTTTTGTAGTTGTTTCTCTTTTTTTACCCTGTGTCTCTCAAATTTGGTATTCCCTTTCAATTTCCTACTTCCAATACCAGTATACACGGTTTCCAATATACTCAGATAAGATTAGAGATAGTGAAGGTACAACCACACGAAGGTGATACAAGAACATCATCAATAATAGAAGCTACAGATACAAATGGGACGTTGAAAGTAGTTACAACTGTGATATAACAATTGTTTCCATAACATGGAGTTCATTTCACTTAGCATCATCTTATGTGTTCATAAGGGTATAGCTATTGGGCCTTGTGATGCTCTGCTATGACTTGCCTAAACCTGTACTAATTATTCCCAATAAGGGAGACCATAGAGTCCATGTTTCTTTGGGTCTGGCTCACTTCACTTAGTATAATTTTTTCCAAGTCCTTCCATTTCCTTACAAATGGGACAATGTCATTCTTTCTGATAGAGGCATAAAATTCCATTGTGTATATGTACCACATTTTCCTGATCCATTCGTCTACTGAGGGGCATCTGGATTGGTTCCAGATTCTTGCTATGACAAATCGCAATATTGTTTTGATTTGCATTTCCTTTATGACAACCAGGAGTGTTGAACATTTCCTTGTATGTTTATTGGCCAATCTTATTTCTTCTTCTGAGAAGTTTCTATTTAGCTCCTCTGTCCATTTATTTATTGAGTTAATTGGGGGACAGGTACTTTCCTGAGCTGCTTGTATAGTCTGGATATTAGGCCCTTGACAGATATATACCTAATAAAAATCTTCCAATCTGTAGACTGGGTTTCTAGCTTAGTAATAACTAAGTAATAACTTTGCTGTGCAGAAACTTTTTAGTTTCATGTAATCACATTTGTCAATTCTCTTTCTTATTTCCTGAGCCCCTGGAACACTCCAAAAAGTTTCTGCCACCAGGCGCTAGTGGCTCACACTTATTGTAGCTACTCAGGAGGCTGAGATCTAAGGACCTCGGTTCAAAGCCAGCCTGGGCAAAAAAGTTCATGAGACTCTCATCTTCAACAAACTACTCAAAAAAAAGCCAAAAGTGGTGCTGTGGCTCAAGTAGTAGAGCACTAGCCATGAGTACAAAGAGGTTAGCGCCCAGGACCTGACTTCACGCCCCATGAACAGCAAAAAAAAAAAGTTCCTGCCTAGGCCACTAAGTTCTAATGTTTCTCCTAGTCCTTCTTACAGTACTTTCAAGGTCTCAGGTCTGACCTTGAAGTCTTTGATCCATAAAATAAATATTTTTTAAAAATAAAAAAATAGGGGCTGGGGAGATAGCCTAGTGGCAAGAGTGCCTGCCTCGGATACACGAGGCCCTAGGTTCGATTCCCCAGCACCACATATACAGAAAACGGCCAGAAGCGGCGCTGTGGCTCAAGTGGCAGAGTGCTAGCCTTGAGCGGGAAGAAGCCAGGGACAGTGCTCAGGCCCTGAGTCCAAGGCCCAGGACTGGCCAAAAAAAAAAAAAGAAAAAGAAAAAAAGAAAAAAATACTCAAAAGCAACTCTAAACTTCAAACTGGAAGTTTACTAGTTAAAAACGTCTGGGAACGGCTGTCAGATGGACAAAAGTGAAACCATTATTTCCAGGCATAAAAGGATTCAAAAAACAGCACATGCTTTCCAGACTACATGCAGCATGCCACATTTGGGAAGAGGAGAGGGTATTTCAGGTACCGTGTGCACTTTTAAAGGCTGAGGCATTTTCCGGAGAATGAGAAGGCAGACAAATCAAGTAATAGGTGTTCAGAACTTTTCTGGGTCTCTCCCAACCAGCAATCAACCTGATTGTTCCTAGTTTGCACCCCAGGACTCACCTTTGCTTCCAGAACACGCTTTCGGGCTTTGAGCTCGGCCACTGCTTTGTCTATATCCACTTGGGGTGCTTTATCTTCTTTCAGCTTCCGTACAAGATCTCCCTAGACAACAAACAAATTACACTCAGGACTGGTTTCAAGAGGCAAGAAATATGAGGAATGGGGCTAGGAATGTGGCTTAGTGGTAGAGTGCTTGCCTAACAAACATGCCCTGGGTTCAATTCCTCAGTAACACATAAACAGAAAAGGCCAGAAGTGGTGCTGTGGCTCAAGTGGTAGAGAGCTAGCCTTGAGCAAAAGAAGCTCAGGGACAGAGCCCAGGCTCTGAGTTCAAGCCCCAGGAGTAGCCAAAAAGAAAAGAAAAGAAAAATGAGGAATGTATTTTAAGACTTAGAAAGGAGTTGTTTAAATAATGCAACTGGCTATTTTATTATGTAAACAATCCTAACTAATAACTGAGGGTCTCTGCCCTTGACACTGGAATCCACATGATGTTCAGACAAGTTAACAAATGAAAACAAAGAACTACTACAGATAGTAATAGTGAAAAGTAGTTGGAGAGGAGGCAGTCTGAAAAAGAACTGTATAGCCAACATGGAAAGGAGTCACAAACTAAGAACTCATGGAGTAGGTTAAGCAGGTTAAACAACCTATTAGGGGCTGGGGATATAGCCTAGTGGCAAGAGCGCTTGCCTCGTATACATGAAGCCCTGGGTTCGATTCCCCAGCACCACATATACAGAAAATGACCAGAAGTGGCGCTGTGGCTCAAGTGGCAGAGTGCTAGCCTTGAGCAAAAAGAAGCCAGGGACAGTGCTCAGGCCCTGAGTCCAAGGCCCAGGACTGGCAAAAATAAATAAATAAATAAATAAAATAAACAACCTATTAGACGTAGCTAATATTCAGTGACCTATAAAACAGAACTAAAGAGGGGCTGGGGATATAGCCTAGTGGCAAGAGTGCCTGCCTCGGATACACGAGGCCCTAGGTTTGATTCCCCAGCACCACATATACAGAAAATGGCCAGAAGCGGCGCTGTGGCTCAAGTGGCAGAGTGCTAGCCTTGAGCGGGAAGAAGCCAGGGACAGTGCTCAGGCCCTGAGTCCAAGGCCCAGGACTGGCCAAAAAAAAAAAAAAAAAAAAAAAAAACAGAACTAAAGAAATTACCCAGACCCAGGCACCAGTGGCTCATGCTTGTAATCCTAGGTACTAAGAAGGCTGAGAACTGAGGATCACAGTTCAAAGCCAGACCAGGCAGAAAAGTCCCTGTGGGCCTTTTTTTTTTTTTTTGGGCCAGTCCTAGGGCTTGGGCTCAGGGGTCTGAGCACTGTCCCTGGCTTCGTTTTGCTCAAGGCTAGTACTCTACCACTTGAGCCACAACGCCACTTCCAGGTTTTTCTGTTTATGTGGGGCTGAGGAATCGAACCCAAGGCTTTATGCATGCAAGGCAAGCACTCTACCAGCTAAGCTACATTCCTAGCCACCCCCCTCCTTCCCTCCCCCCCGCCCCCCGTGGGACTCTTATCTCCAAAAAAAACCTCAGGGATAGCGGCCCTGAGTTAAGAGCCATGACCAACAAAAAAAAAAAAAAAAAAAAAAAGAAGAAGAAGAAGAGTTGGGATTGTGGCTTAGCAGTAGAGTACTTGCCTATCATGCATGAAGCCCTGGGTTCAATTCCTCAGCACCACATAAACAGAAAAAGCCAGAAGTGGCACTGTGGCTCAAGTGGCAGAATGCTAGCCTTGAGCAAAAAGAAGCCAGGGACAGTGCTTAGGCCCTGAGTTCAAGCCCCAGGACTGGCAAAAAAAAAAAGAGAGAGAGAGAGAACAGGAAAAAAGAAATCACCCAAAATACCAAAAAAAAAAAGGCAATTAAAAATAATAAGAGGTAGAAACAGAAGAGACTAATAATTATCCAAACAGAACCTAGAAAAACAAAGAAAAGGTTGGAAATGTAGCTTAGTGGTACAGTGCTTGCCTAGCATGCATGAAGCCCTGGGTTCTATTTCTCAGTACGATATAAACACTAAAAGGCAGAAGTTATGCTGTGGCTCAAGTGGTAGAGCACTAGCCTTGAGTACAGAGAGGCTCAGGGACAGAGCCTCAGGTCCTGAGTTCAAGCCCCAGGGCCAGCAAAGGAAAAAAAAAGAACAAAGAAAAATTTTTAGAAATGATATTTGAGAGGTGATATTTTTAGAAGTGATATTTGGGTATGAAAAAAAAAATTGTGCCAATTCTAGGGCTTGAACTCAGGTCCTGGCCTCTGTCTCTGACCTCTTTTTACTCAAAGCTGTCACTCTACCACCTGAGTCATAGCTCTACTGACTTTTTTTAGTAGTTTAGTATAAAGAGTCTTACAAATGGAGTGCTTTCCTGATTTCTGTCACAAAGGTTCAATGGGCACATGATAATATAAAATGATGTTTACTGAAATTAACTCCAAGAAATGGAAACAAGAGGTTTCCTATTATTTCGCTTCTTGATTTTTTTCTCCTTTGCTGCTGTTTTTTATTTCTGTACCTTTTGTCTTGTATGTAAGTTTACCTGATTTGGTGAGGGGAAGGGGGAGCACAGAAATGGTGAGACACAGGGTGAACAAATGCAGCAGTGATACCCACTAGACACTATGTTGAAAATGAACTATATAACTTGTGGGAGAGGGGGTCGGGAGGGAAAAACAGGGAGAAATGAGGGAAGAGGTGACACTGTTCAAAAAGAAATGTACTTATACATACTGAAATGAACTCCATGATAAGGGGGGGAAAGACGTTTTAGTTTTCAGTTTCTGTCTTTACCTTCTGTATATGTATTCAAGTGCATATTTTCAGGAGGGTGGGGGGAGGTTACAGAACTCCAGGGTGAAAAAATGCAGCAGTAGAGCTCACTGGACATTGATGAAAGTGAACTATACAACTTGTGGGTGGAGATGGGAGGAAGGGACTAGGAGAAAATGAGGGAACAGAAGACACTGTACTAAAGGAAATGTGCTCATTACCTGACTCATGTAATTGTAATCCCTCTGTATATCATCTCTAGAACAACAATAAATAATTTTTTTAAAAGAAAGGTACTCATTACCTGATTTATATAGCTGTCACCCCTCTGTACATCACCTTTATAATAACAATAAAAGAATTTTTTTTTTTTTTTAAGTTTCACCAACTTTCCTGCCTGGGCTGGCTTCAAACCACAATCCTCAGAGCTCAACCTCCTAAATAGCTAGAATTACAGGTATGAGCCACTAGTGCCTAACTAAAATTTCCTATAAAAACTCAGACATAAATTCTCCAATCAGGAAACACAAGAAATCATCCAAATATATAAAAACCCAAATCTGCAGGTAGATAAGCTGCAGTTAGTAAAACCCAGTGCCTACAAGGGCTTAAAGACTGGAATGGGTTCAGAGCCCTGACCAGCAAACTGCAATATCCAAGCAAAGGGAAAAAAGCTCTTTGAGCTTTCCAAAGTATCAAACCAGGATGACAGCGATGACCTTGCTTGGAAAAGGAAATGGAATACTTTATAAATAAATGTTACTTGTCATTATGCTACAAAGCAACTCACTTAAGGTGTGGCCACAGATGCTGCCGGTCCAGCCTGCTGTAAGCTATTTTCTCTACCCCAAGCCTGTTTGTTCCACATTTGTTCTTCACGTGTTAGTGGTCACAAAAACTACAATTTCCCAAGCAACACTAAATTATGCATCTTTAGCTCCTACATCTAGTCTATTTCACTTCAAATTTCTAATCTCCTGTCCATCAGAGATTGGATACTACAACAGGTCGCCATTATTTCTCACAAAGGCACTAACATAAGACATGCTCTAAATTACCCTAACACATATTACTTCTCTCCACTCGTAACCTTATTTCACAAACACAAAACAACTCTAATTTGGAAATTATCTGAACCTTGTGCCTTTGTCTATCTTCTTATCCAGAATCTATATATGATACTACATAGTACTTTAAATTTTGTTTGCTATTGTGCACAAATTTCATTAAGAACAGTAACAAGAATTCTAAAGTATTTGATGTAAAAAGGGAAATTCGTTACTCTACTCATTCTCCTACCATATGGGTGGGTTGTTTTTTGGTTTTGTTTTCTGTCGGTCATGGGGCTTGAACTCTGGGCCTGGGTGCTGTCCCTGCGCTCTTCAGCTCAAGGCTAGTGCTCTACCACTTGAGCCACAGTTCCACCTCTGGTTTTCTGATGGTTAATTGGAGATCAGAGTCTCACAGATTTTCCTGCCCGAGCTGGCTTTGAACCTCAATCCTCAAATCTCAGCCTCCAGAGTAGCTAGGATTACATAGATGAGCCACTGGTGCCCAGCCAATAACTGCAGTTTTTATTGTTAACCTGACCCCTACTAGGTACAGCAACATTTACAGAGGTCACTGCATCATTTTACCTTCACTACGATACCTAGAAACACACTATGGATAAAGCATTCACATGCATTTTGTAATGGGAGTTCTTATGTCAATTCTGGCACTCATTCCTACTGCCACAACTTAGACCTCACAATGCCATGTACTGGCATGCAGCACTGTTCACTGGGGTTACTCTATTCTTTCTGCGGGTCTGTCTGTTCTCCCTATCAGAACACCTGTCTGGTGGGTGCTCACAAGCTACTTTTTGATGAGAAGAGGCCTATGAGCGTACCTAATCTGAAGGTGGTTAGGATTTCCTTTTGAATACTGAATGTAGGACTTTTCACAGGGCCTTGATGAGCAAGGCCATGAGTAAAACAGCTAAGAAGAACTTAAAATGTATTGTCCTGAAGGCCAGGTGGGTGGTATACACCAGTACTCCCCACTACTCAGGAGGCAGAGGTAGAAAATCATGGTCTGAACGTGTAAGACCCTATCTGAAAAAAAAGAAAGCAAAAGAGCAAGCATGAGATGAGCTCAATCCCCAGTACTATAACCTACACCCCCCCCCCCACCCAGCAAACAAATCATTGCCCTGACT
Source organism: Perognathus longimembris pacificus (assembly GCF_023159225.1). Taxonomy (NCBI): domain Eukaryota; kingdom Metazoa; phylum Chordata; class Mammalia; order Rodentia; family Heteromyidae; genus Perognathus; species Perognathus longimembris. Next base: position 75,782,220 of record NC_063162.1, read on the forward strand.
CACTGTCTTTGAGTTCAGGCAGAGAACTGGTTACACACTGTCAAGCAGTTATGCTAGCTACAGAGAGCCAGCTACCCCATGGTTATAGCACACCAAGTTCACAACCCTACAGGCCCAGAGAGGAAAGAAAAATGTTGGGCTTATTCTAAATAATGGGTTAAAAAATCATAATTTATAATAATCTAGTCCTAAAAATAAATGAATTGGAGGTGACCTAGACATGAAAGGGTAAGTATTTAAAGATCTCAATAGCTAATTGTCTTCCTTTAGAACCTAACTACATTTGGAAGTGTGTGTGTGTGCATGTATACTGATTGAAAATGTGAAATATCACCAAGATCTGTATGTTACTCTTCAGAAACATATAGGACAAAAAGGTCCTGAATAGATTCCAGACTAAAGATGTATGTAAGACCTTCCAGTCTGCAGTTATAAAGGACAACAGCCACCAGAAAGCCCTCCCCACCATCATCCTTTGGATCCTTCAACTATATTCAGTGTTCACATTCAGCTGGTCAAGGAAAACAACCAGAAGTATTTCCTCACCTTTGCAAAGTGTATACTTTATACGTGTGACTACAGGTTCTTGTTAGGGTTAACAAGCTTGTCTCAGGTTCCCAAATATTTTACTTTAACTCCAGACAACTCATAAAACTTGCATTTGGCCTTTGTAGATTAAGCAGGAGCTTTAATAAGCACTCTAAGTTCATAAAATCAAAGCAGAGAAAAACCTAAGGTTCTTCATGCTATGTCTTCTAAGACCCAAGTTTTAATGCCTCCCCCATTACAGTTTTTTTTAAAAAGCTAGGGGCTGGGAATATGGCCTAGTGGCAAGAGTGCTTGCCTCATATACATGAAGCCCTGGGTTAGATTCCCCAGCACCACATATATAGAAAACGGCCAGAGGTGGTGCTATGGCTCAAGTGGCAGAGTACTAGCCTTGAGCAAAAAGAAGCCAGGGACAGTGCTCAGGACCTGAGTCCAAGCTCCAGGACTGGCCAAAAATAAGCTAAAGCACACACTATATTATCCACCTATCTATTAATATTGATTGAGACATAATCACTTAAAGCCCCTCTCTGAAACAATTTTAAATAGCTTTCCTGAATCTCACAAAACTCAAAAAACTTCAATCCTCTTACATACAATTAATATCATTAAAAGTAACCAAGCTCCTTGCCAACAATAGTTTTACAGAACCAATATTCCAGCCTGATTTAAAACCAAGGTCCTCAGATCTCAGCCTTCTGATTTAAAACCAAGATCCGCTATACCCTTATGAACACATAAGATGATGCTAAGTGAAATGAACTCCATGTTATGGAAACAGTTGTAACTACTTTCAACGTCCTATGTGTATCTGTAGCTTCTATTATTGATGATGTTCTTGTGTCACCTTCCTGTGGTTGTACCTACACTATCTCTGTAATCTTATCTGAGTATATTGGAAACCGTGTATACTGGTATTGGAAGTAGGAAATTGAAAGGGAATACCAAAATTGAGAGACACAGGGTAAAAAAAGACAAACAACTACAAAAGCAATACTTGCAAAACTGTTTGGTGTAAGTGAACTGAACACCTCCGGGGGGGGGGGGGGAGGTAAAAGGGGGGGAGGGAGGGGGGTATGAGGGACAAGGTAACAAACTGTACAAGAAATGTATCCAATGCCTAACGTATGAAATTGTAACCTCTCTGTACATCAGTTTGATAATAAAAATTTGAAAAAAAAAAACACCAAGATCCTCAGATCTCAGCCACCTGAATAGCTGGGATTATAGCTTCCAGCACCTGGCTAAGGGATGGTTCTTAAATTATTCCAAGGCTGACTAGGTCAGGAAACTGATGCGGGAAGGTATCTAGATTATAGCCAACTTAGAGCTGGTTACATAGCAAGAGACACTGTTGTTTTTAAAAGAAAAACAAAAGTCTTTACTCAGAAATTGTAGCAGTGAGCTTTTTGCATTGTTATATTAAATCCATAAATATATCTTAGATTTGAATGGATCTTTACCATTTCATAAAACATCATTCACCAGTCATTTGGAAAATATCAGCAGTTATGCAAATCTTTCAAATATACAATAAGGGGGCTGGGAATATGGCCTAGTGGTAGAGTGCTTGCCTCGTATACATGAAGCCCTGGGTTCGATTCCTCAGCACCACATATATAGATAAAAGACAGAAGTGGCGCTGTGGCTCAAGTAGTAGAGTGCTAGCCTTGAGCAAAAAGAAGCCAGGGACAGTGCTCAGGCCCTAAGTCCATGCCCCAGGACTGGCAACAGAAACAAAACAAGCAAATCAAATATACTGTAAGTTCCTGGCTTCATTTTCTAATATCATGACTCATGTCATCAAAAAAGTCCTTTTGGGATGTGTGTGTGAGACAAGATCCCATCCCACTATGTAGCCAGGCTGGCCTAGAACTTACTATGTTCTGGACTTACCGTCCCTAGTGCTAGGATTATAGGCATGCACCACCAAGCTTGGGGGGGGGGGGGGGGAAGAAAAACAACAAGCAAGTCCTGTGAGGTTATGTGAGGCTATTAAGATCAACATTAATAGGTGTGTGTTCTCCATTCTCCAAGATGCTAAAGTTTCTTAAAAAAATTTTTTTTTGCTTATACTGAAGTATGAGCTCAATTTCCTGCTTGTTAGGAGGATGTTGTGATCTATCCACTTGAGTTACACCCCTAGCCCTAAAGCCCAAAGGCTTGAACTTTACTTGGGGGCACAGATAGTATCAGTTCTTTTCCTTGAACTCACAGGTTGACTTCATTCAATTTCCAGACTGTTAGATTTATATGACAAAAAGCCGCTCTCTTGAAATGATAACCAGGAATCGTTGTTAAATACCTTTAAAAACCAGATATATCTTCAATTGCACAAGCTTAACAATGGTGCAGGTGAGGTGATAGTGTGTCTCAGTTCCCCCACATGCAAAACTAGATGTTCCTTAAATTCCTACCAGCTGACACTGGATTCTAAGTTCAGGTAGCTGTGTCTGGTCAGGGGAGATTGGAAAATAACCCAAACTAAGTCACATATTCAGAAAATTAGCAAGTCAACAGCAATATACAAAATACATAAATCAATACACACGAATGTGATAGCACTGGAAGGCTGTTGTTCCATAAACAAAGTTCAGATAGCTAACTATATCCAGTCTTCAGAAGGATAATTTGCACTGCAGTTCCAGGCTAACGAAACGTGGCAGAGGGAGGGGTTGGGGTTGTGTGTGTGCTTCCCAAATTAGATGTATTCTCCTGGCCTAAGGAAGCATTTTTAAATACGACTTACAGCAAGGGCAAAGGAACCACATCTTACCTTATTTAGGCAGTGGACAAAGCATTAAAAAAGAAAGAAAAGTGGAGGGAGGGGCGGTGGGGGGGGCAGTAGTGAAATTTCAAAACGATCGGCTACTGAAACTGTCATGCTCCAATAAAAGGAAATGAAAGCAGGGCTGGCAAAGAGGCAGAATTTTCTGAATTTAAGGCAGCTATGGTCCACTGAACTACGTATATCAGCGGCAGGATTCCATGGTCCTTAGCTAAGGCAAGTGATTGCATCAGTCACCAGACGGCATTTGGTGCTTACTACCAACAGATCACGGATCCCTGACTGCGGGCCCCGGCGCTCACTGGATCCAGCGCCGTCTGAATTATGCTCCCTCTCAATTCAATTCTAATGTCCCAGCCGCAGAAGGACATGGAGAAAACGGGAGGTCTGCGGTAAATAAACCACGACACCTCCGTCCATGAAACCTCCCCACCCCTCCGCACAAATTCCAAAACGCTCCCCTAGGAGCCGGCGCCCGGTTTCCAGCTTGCCAGTGTGCTAGCTGAACGCTCACTCGTTCCGGACGCCACCAGCAGACCAGGAGCGAAGGACGGACTGCATCACCTTCCGCCTCCCGCATCCTCATTTCGATTCCTATCTTCCGGGCTAGTCGCGCGGATAAGCGCTCGGGAAGGACCAGAAGGATGCGGGGTACAAAGCATCCTGGGCGCCGGGGCGCATCAGCCGCAGAGCGCAGGCAGAGGCGGCGGGTGACCGCGGACGCGGGAGGGGACCAGGAGCGTGGGGGCCGGGCGGAGTCCCGGGGTGAGCGGGCGGAGGGCCGGGGTCGGGGCGCGCGAAGGGCCGAGGTGACCGGGGAGCGCGGGGCGGGCGCAGGGTCGGGACGGCGGTACCTGCTGGCGCACGGCTAGCCTGAGAGGAGCCAGCACCTCCTCGGCGCCGTCCATGGTGCTCTGGGAGGCGAAGGCGGCGACGGCAGCGGCGGGGAAGGAGGCCGGGGCGCGGGCGCTGAGGGGCCGCCGGGGCGCGAGCGGGTTGCGGACAGGAGGCCGGGGCAGCGGCGGCAGCAGCACCGCGCGGACGGCCTTAAGCAGCGCCGGGCGCGGGGAGGGCATGGGCCGGCGGGCCGAGTCGGGCCGGAGCGGGCGGCGGCGCGCGCTGACGGGCCCGGTGCATGATGAAATCGCCGCGTAAACGCCCTGGCGCACGCGCCGCCGCACTTTCGGCTCCTGGGCTTCACCGTCAGCTGGATTCCGCAGTGGCAGATTCGCCACGGCAGCTGGGGGGGTGGGGGGGAGGGCGCCTGCCTGAGGGCTGCGCCCAGGAGGACCGACCCCGTCTCTGCCCTGCTTAAATAATCTGTAAACCTCACGTGAAACAGACTTAATGTTAAGGCAGACATGGTGGTGGAAACAGGTTTTCAGACCGAGGCCCAGACTCCAAGAGTCTACTGCCAGGAAAGGCCACTGGCCCCCACGTGCCAAATAGAAGGCACAGAACGATGCTTTTCCTTCCTTCCTTCCTTCCTTCCTTCCTTCCTTCCTTCCTTCCTTCCTTCCTTCCTTCCTTCCTTCCTTCCTTCCTTCCTTCCTCCCTCCCTCCTTCCCTCCCTCCCTCCCTTCCCCCCCCCTCTTTTTTTTTTTTTTTTTTTTTTGTCGGTTGTGAAGCTTGAACCTGATCAGGGCCTGGGCGCTGTCCCAGAGCTCTGTTCAAGGGTATCACCCTACCACTTTGAGCCACAGCCTGTTTTTGTTTTTGTTTTTGTTTTTGAGTGGTTAATTAGATATGAGTTTCACAGGGACTTTAATGCCGTGTTGACTTGGAATCCTGATCCTCAGATCTTAGCCTCCTGAGTAGCTAGTATTACAGGTGTGAGCCACTGGCTCTTGGTTTCTGTTCTTTTCAACATAGTAAGAAGACATTGCCTGTCTTTGGGGAGGAGTTTGCTTTGGTCATAAGGTGTTTTCAATAGTAAATAACTTGTCTTATCCAGAGCAGAAGATGATGGCAACCTAACTGCAGGAGAGAATGGCCCAGATCAAAGTGCATGGATTGGGGGAGGGAGGTAGCCCTGTGCCTAGCTTTTATTTTTATCTTGCTTTTAGTTAATTCACTTGCTCAGCCAAAGCAACTTTTAAGTTGCCTTGTACAGTGTCATGTGGGAGACCAAAAAATTGTGAGTTTAAGATCATATTGGGATATTGATAGATCTACGGATGGAGAGATAGATGGCAAGCAGTGTTGCCCAAGATCAGATTTTCCACATATTTTATCAGAATTAAATCAGCTGCTCTACCAGAATTTGTGAATTAGGTAGAAATGAGGTACTGGAACAAAGAAAACAAGTTATTTTTACAACACTGGCCATTGAGAGGATACTTAGTGCAGAGAGCAAAATGAACCTGCCCCAGTGATGGCAAGCCAGCTGAGGTGGGCCTTTTTCCTATGGCTCATTAACCCCTCGTTCCAGTACAGACAAGTCCAAGCAGTGGAGTGGGTCACTTGTGCCAGGAACCACCTCTGGTTCCACCTCAGTGTACCTCTCTTCCCTTCCCATCCCTTCATGTCTCTGAGCTCTAAGACAGCTTTTACTCAGCAGCCCCTGTGACCATGAAGAGCCCAGCCCTGCTGCCATACAGTGAAGGCAGTGACGCAAGTGACAGTGATGGGCAACAACTTCATAGGCAACCAGCCTCAAGTGGAAGATGGCACCCACATTCCAGCTTAGCAGGAGTGGCAGATACAAAAGCTCCCATCAGGCTTGAGGCTGTCTAATTTATCTATATCTAGATGGACCCTGGAATGGTCACTAATCCTTGCAGTCGCCAATTCTATTCTCAAGCAAGGCCAACTGCATTGGCTAATTATGTTAGAGTAAGGTATCAGGAACTGAGGCAAAACAGAGACAATGAAAAAATAGACTAGCTAGTGCTAGGATAGAGTTAATCCATTCATCAGTTTCACTTCTATGTTCGCAGTTTCACTTGTATGGTCCTTGGCTACATCTGATTCTTTCCCACCAACACTTTTTTTTTTTTTTTTGGCCAGTCCTGGGCTTAGCCTCAGGGCCTGAGCACTGTCCCTGGCTTCTTTTTGTTCAAGGCTAGCACTCTGCCACTTAAGCCACAGCGCCACTTCTGGCCGTTTTCTATATATGTGGTGCTGGGGAATCGAACCCAGGGCTTCAGGTATACGAGGCAAGCACTGTTGCCACTAGGCCATATTCCCAGCCCACCAACAGTATTCTCCTCAGTATTAATCTTCAATTGAGAAACAGCCGGACATTTAATTATAGTAGCAGAAACCATTAAGATGTCAGAGAGTTTACATGTACTAGAATCAAGAGCCTCAGGGAAGGTGCATGTATGATTAAAATGTTAATTCTATTAACAAACTATCATTAAGTAACAGATGCATAATTTGGGTACAACCAAATTGCATATTCCTTTATAAGGTAGCTCAAATTCAGCCAGGCACCAGTGACACACATGTAATCTCTGGCAGCTGAGCTCTAAGGATCATGATTTGAAGCCAGCCAGAGATAGAAAGTCTGAAAGTCTCATCTCCAATCAATCACAACCCCCGCCCCCCAAAGTCAGAAGTGGAGCTATCATTCAAGATTCTGCTCTCACTTGGCTTTTGTGCTTACAGTAGGCTTTTTGTGCTTACAGTAGGCTTTTTTTTTTTTTTTGCCAGTCCTGGGCCTTGAACTCAAGGCCTGAGCACTGTCCCTGGCTTCCTTTTGCTCAAGGCTAACACTCTGCCACTTGAGCCACAGCGCCACTTCTGGCTGTTTTCTATATATGTGGTGCTGGGGAATCGAACCCAGGGCTTCATGTATAAAGGCAAGCACTCTTGCCACTAGGCCATATTCCCAGCCCTCTGATAAGCTCTTTGACATAAGCAGAAAGTAAACCTCCATTGCATTTGAGCTTCTAGGATTGGGGATCTGTTGAAACAGTCTTCTTACCTTAAGTAGCATATTGGGCATATATGATCATCTGGAACATGGGGGGAGGGGTTTAAAGATAGTTTTGTTTTTGTTAATATTTTGTGATGGCACTGGGGCTTGAACTCAGTGTCTGGGAACTGTCCCTTAGCTTTGTGGCTCAAGGCTAGCACTCTACCACTTGAACCACAGCTCTACTTCTGGCATTTTGGTGGCTAATTGGAGGTCAGAATCTCACAAAGTGGGTGCTGTTCGCTCACGCCTGTAATCCTAACTACTCAGGAGGATGAGATCTGAGGATCACAGTTCAAAGCCAGCCCCAGCAGGAAAGTCCCTGAGACTCTTATCTCCAATTAACCACCAGTAAATCAGAAGTACAGCTGTGGCTCAAAGTAGTAGAGTGCTAGCCTTAAGCAAAAAATGCTCAGCACTGAGGCCCTGAGTTTAAGCCCCATGAAAGGAAAAAAAAACAAAAAAAAAGAATCTCACAAAGTTTTCTGCCAGGGTTGGCTTCAAACTCTGATCCTCAGATCTCAGCTTTCTTAGTAGGATTATAGGCATGATCCATCAGCACCTAGCTGAATAGGCTTAAAGATAATTGACAAAGATGAACATGACTTTCTAAAGATTTGGAGTTAAGTGACACAGAATCACTCACAGAGCCTGGCAGAGAGTAGCCCTCTGTGAGTAGACCAACCTGCTGGTTCTGCTCACACTTCTCTTCCTGGGTCAGGATCTCCTCAGGTTCTGGTCTCTAGTAGGAGTTAGGTACTCAGCCTTTTGGTGCCCTCTCCTTTTCCAGTTCATAGGCTGAGGTATGCAATGCCTCCTCTGGCACTCAGCTCTGGGTTTTTTCCCAGACTACAGCTCTAGGATTTTGTGCTTCTTAGATGTCAGTGTGGAAGGGAAGGTGGCATTTCTAGTCCCAGACCCTTCTCTAAGCCTTCCCTACTCTGGTCTCAATTGCCCACATAAACAGTGAGGTGAGGTTAGCCTGCCGACCTTCTGGCCCCTTCCTGCTCTGTGGGTTTGTGAATTTGCTACTTAAAATGCCTAAATTCTTCAGAAATGAGAGAAGCTTTTAAATCTATCCAGCAGAGGGGAGCAGCTACCTACAAATCAGCACCTTGGCAAAATGTGACAGAGCTGGGCACACACTCTGTCCTCCCAGGCCCCAGTGTAGAAAACTTGCCACTCAGCCAGAGTTCTGGCAGAAAAGACCTGTCCCCGGAAAATGACTCAGGAAGTCCTTCAAGCTCCTTCTCTGCTCTTATTTAAGATAGCTCATACTCCCTGTTCCTCTCCTACAGGAACAAGCAGAGTTGGTCACTAAACAGCAGTGATGTTTCATCAGATTGGTAGGAAAGAGAAACCTTAATCAAGGAATAAAACAGACAAAAACATAAAGAAGCAAAAGGCCTCCAAAAGTGAGGCATTAGTTAAGTCTCCAGCTGGATGGGCCTTAGACTCCCTTTTACAATTTGAATTGCATTTCCCAAAAATATAAGGCGACTTCAGCATGATTTTATTTGGGAATGTTCATTGACAGTGAATAAAATTAGGAAGATTTCATACTGAAGGGACTTCTCTCTGTAAACTGTTTAAACTGCTTAAAACAGCTTCTCAATTCTAGGATGCTGATGCCCAAATCTGAAATGGAAATTTAAATTTATTTTGTTGCCAGTCCTGCTGCTTGAACTAGATTCTGTCCCTGAGCCTTTTTTTTGCTGAAGGTCAGTGCTCTACTACTTGAGCCACAGCTCTACAATCAACCTCTTGGTAGTTAACTGGAGATGAGTCTCATAGACTATCCTCATATCTCAGTCTCCAGAGTAGTTTAAGATTACAGGCATGGGCCACTTGTGGCCCCACTGAAATTTTTCATTGTTACTCTATTACAGGAGAAACACTGACCATTTACTGGGCTGGGTGTTTTCATGTGGACTATTTAGTCCTTCCAGAAGTCCTGTGATATATACTCATTTTTGCAGATGAGAAAATTGAACTTAGAAATTGGTAAAGTAGTGGAACATTCGATTATGCCTTGAGATGTTTCTAGTTTTCATTTTGAAAATAATGAGCTGCCAGATTGCTCAGGTATGAGAAATTTCTCTGGGGAGACCCTGATGTGGCAAATGGCATCTGACACATCAACCTAACTAATCTGATCACTATTTAAAAAAAAAAGGCTCAAAATTGACACTTTGATAGTGCACTTTTTCTATTGTGCTCTTAGGGTTCTCAAAGATACTTGTTTCCAAACTAAAGCTGAACACTGAAAGGGAAAATATGGACTACTGGTAAAGGAAAACAGGTGCACAACTTTTAATAAGAAAGTCAAGGTTGCTGTAAAGGATGCAGTGTGCAGTGGCTCACACCTTAGGAGGCTGAGATCTGAGAATCGTGGTTTGAAGCCAGCAGGCAGGCAAGTCCATGAGTCTCTTATGTCCAATTAACTACCAAAAAGCCAGAAGTGGAGCTGTGGCTGAAGTGGTAGAGCACTAGCCTTGAGCAAAAAAAGTTCAGGGACAGCGCCCATGCCCTGAGTTCAAGCCCCAAGACTGGCGCACGCACGTGCACACACACACACACACACGCACACACATTGATGTGGAACGTGATTGCTGAAGTTGCCTGTAAATATACTGCAACTAAGAAAGTTGGGCACCATTCTTCCTGATGGGCAGCAATTAACCCATTCGTGCTGGACTGAGCATGGTAAGATGAACTGGTTTTCCTCTGGCTCTCAAAGAATTCCCAGAAAAGAGCATGGAACACTTTCCCGTCTGGCAGCTGATAGCATACTTGGGGAACACACAGGAAGATGGCAGGGAAGGAGTTTTCCTGTGAGGATTCTGGGTGATCATCCTTAGAGAGCTACTGTCTTATCCAGGGGGCCGGGAACTAGGTGGTGTCAGGTGCCAGGCCTACCTGGGCCCGAACTTCCTACTTTGTCCTGTCCCAGCCAATAGTCTCATCACTTCTCCAGTCTTCATAGATTCTCTTCTTCCCCTGGTTTTAAGGCGTTTCTCAGGGATGGTAGGGAAGGAATTTTGTGAAAAGTGCTCAGATACTGTAATATGGAGGTCAGATATGGCCAGAGAAAGAGAGCAGAAACTGACTCCAACTCCACTATATCCCCAGACCCTCTGCTTAGAGGCCTTGGAAGATTCCTTCTCCTTGTAAACTATAGTGGCCCCGCTGAATCCCCATGCCAATTCTTAATGGGCGTCCCTGGATTCCTACAGGAAAGGAAGCCCCATCCCCAGGTAATGGAGTTCCTGAGCCCTGAGACAGGGGCGGTACATGGCCTATATGTTGCTGAACCTGTCAAGTGCTTGGGACTGGGAGCTTCCTGTGACCCTGCCCCCTGACCTGACCCTATTTAGGGGCAGGCCAGCTCGGACGCCATTACGCCATGCCACATGTTCGAGTCTTGTGCCTGTTGTCCCCACGGCATCCCAATTCAGCTCTCCATTGGAGCTGAATTGGTTTGTTGGTACTTGGAAGTCCTCCAGAAGTAAGTCTCTGTGCCACTGATCTCTGTGTCCTGTTCTGTTCTATGTTTTTCTGAAACCTGGGACATGTCCATCTGGAACTTCCCCAATAAATTCATCTTTTTACTTGAGACTGTCTCTGAGTGGTGGACTCTTGGAGGAATGGGGGTCGCCCCCTCCCTTGGATGCCATTACAATGCCTGTAAAACCAGCACTGGGCTGGAAGTGCCTGAGTTCCAAGGTCAGCTTGGGGAGGTGAGGGGGGGCGGGGGCCAAATGGCAAGAACCACTCTCAGTAAACAGAAAAACAGTAGCATAAAACACTTCTTCTTGGCAGATTTTATATGCCGTGTAATGCACATAGACACAACACAAATTCCCGCCCTTGGCGGCCCCCTCCGCACCGGCCAAGCCACGGGCATTTCCGTTCCTCGGCTTTTCTTTTGCCGTGGTGTGGCCTCGGACCTTCTAGGCCGGGAGGACACAAGTGGAGGCAGTCAGGCCACTCTGTTCTTGCGCACCTGGTTAAGTATCTGGGATTGGTGATTTATAAAAATTGAAAGCAACAACAAAAAACACCATCCCGGAGCGACCAGCCGGAACCACGATTCCGGAAGCGAGTGGCGACCTACCCCTCCCGCTGCGGGAAGGTAGCCGCTCCTGCGCTTTAGTGGCGGCGCAGACCAGTGGTGTCATTAGGCGCCAGCGGACACGATTGAGGGCTCAGGCCGGTGACGTCATCGGGTGGGGCGGGCGTTGGGACAGTCGAGTTGTCCAAGGTGTAGTTCCGGGAGCTACTCCACTGTGCCAGCTCTGGAACTACCGGACCGTACGGGCGGTTCCAGCTCTGGAGCCGCCGACAGCGGGGCAGTTCTGGCTCTTCCTAGGTGGGGCGTGAGCCCACTTCGCGCGGGCCCACCGAGCCGCGCTTTCTCCAAGGCTCTTCCTGGGCAAGTAGGGGGCAGGTGGCGAACCGAGCTCCTTTTCCCTCTGGCTCCTGCAGGAATCAGAGAACCACTTGCAACACATGCCCAGGACAACCAACAATAAGGCTCGGTCCGTCCACAATTCGGTGCCCCATGGTCTCAACACTTCTTAAAGGTCACCCGATCTAACTTCATTTTATCCCTCCCTGGCTCTGTTTGCCTCTTTAACTTTTTCCTAGCACCTAGAAGCACTCCTGCTTCTAGGAGTCACAGAACTGAAAAACACCTTTATAACAAGGGACTGAAAGGAACACCAAGTCATAGCGAGGCTGACACAGATCACACCCCTCATGGGGGCAATTAAGTGGATAGCGAGCTCGCACTTGGAACCGGAGTAATCATCTCCCGGGACAGCCCCCAGTTTGTATGTTTCAAAATAATGGAAGCAGCCAACACATGCTCAGAAGTGAAGAAAACAGGCAGGATTACAGATTTTTTAAATGAATGTTTTAGTTCTGCTTGCTACCCTACTTCCCACCTCTTGTACTCCCTCCTTCCCCCACCAGTTGGGTGCATGGTTTTCTAAAGCATGTAGTTAGGAATATATTCAGACATTATTGTTTATTAAATACTAAATACATTGGAACTACTTACTAGCATTACTCTGGAAATAACACTGGTTGCCTGAGACGTTCTGAGAAATTATGGCCTACCCAGCTTTTAATACATTACTTTTCTCCTCCAGAATGTTAACAGGGTTCGAGGGAGGAGATTCCATGTCCAAGAGTCCACCACTCAGAGGCAGTCTCAAGCAAAAATATGAATTTATTGGGGAAGTAAAAAGCGAACTGACCGGCCAGGAACGCAGCACAGACTCGGGGTGCTGAAACTGCTACAGTGAAAAGTGGGCTGACAGACCAGGGACATAGTGCAGACTTGGGAGCTAACACTGTGACCCTGATCAGTCCTCACGTTGGGGTTTATAAAGGTAAAAGCTTAGCACAGATGTAGGGGGTTGACACAGGGGGTAGAGCAAGCAACAAACAAGTTAAGCAAGCGTGGCACAGATGTAGGAGGTTGACGCAGAGGAGCAAGTAACAAACAAGCCATTTACAGAAGCAGAATTTTGGGGTCAGGTTGACCTAATAACCAAGTTGGAGTCAGCTCTACTCCCCCAACATTTCCTACCATGTTTCCCTAGTCAAGATGGTGTCAGCTGTACTCCCTACAACACAGAACACTGCCGATTACCTATATTCTGGCATGCTTCTTGCCATGTGCCAGACCATAAGCTAGATGGAGGTACAATAGAAATACCAACTTTGTCTTTACAAAATGTATATAGCGTATGCTAACATACTCCTATACATTTTCAAATCTTAAATTAGAACTAAAGGACAATTCTCTCTCAGTAAATCAAGGAAAGATGGTGGGAGGTGGGGAATCAGAAATTAGCATTTTGTAGCCAGTGTGAAGTAGGAAAGATTTTGACCCTGGTCCAATGCAAGGTGTGGTCCCTGCTTCCCTGGGGTTTGCCATCTCCTGAGAAATCAGTAGGGCACACAGAATGGAGTAAGATAATAAAAGGTTTGCACAAGAGCCCCAGTTTTTTCATGAACCAAATCAGCCTCCACAGGTTTTTACAAACAGGAGGGATATGATAAAAATCAAATGAGCAATGTCTCCACTCCCTTCTATCCAAACCACTACCCTGACTCTGGCTTGCCTGGACCTGTCTATTGCAATAAGCTGTATCCAGCACTCTGCCGCCTCCTTAGCCATCCTCAACATAGCCACAAGACTTGATCTTCCAAAACTGCAGAAGGACTTTCCCTCCTACTTAAAAGTAAAAAAAAAAAAAAAAAAAAAAAAAAAAAGACTCTTTTCCAAGTGTCTCCAGTCTTCTAATAAGACCCTTGTCCTCTACTGAAATTTGAACCCAAGGCCACTTTATGTAAGCCTCATGTTGTTCCTATTCCTCACTAAGCATCCTTCAAATCTACAGGGCCAAGCAGAGTCAGAGACAACTCTAGAGCTATTGCAGGAATCCAGCTAGAGAGGGTAGGGACCACAGAATATAGAGAAGTGCAGAGACAGGGCTGCAGAGCTCAGAATGGCTCAGTGGGAGCTCATTCTCGGCTTTAGATACAAATGGAATACTCTGTATGTGTGTGTAACTCAGGCCCTTGAGCTTGCTGGGTAGGCACTCTACCACTTAAGCCATACCCCTACCTCAGCCCCTTTTGTTCAGGTTATTTTTGAGATAGTATCTGATATAGACTATGATCTTCTTATTTACATTTCCCACTAAAGATGGGACAATGGCAGTGTGCCACCTTCATGATCTCAGCTTCCCAAGTTGCCAGAATTACAGGTGTGAGCTACCACACCCTTTCTCAATAGCTTAGTCCATATCCTTCTAATTACAAGAAATTAATGTCTCATACTGATACACTGATGGCTTCTATATCTTCTAGATCACTAACATATATTCACATATTTTTTTTATGTTGCTGTTGCTTGAGACAGAGTCTCACTATGTACTCCAAGCTAGCTTCAACCTGGTAATTCTCTTGCCTCAGTTTCCTGAGTGCTGGGATTATGTGTAAATATATATACATATATAGATAGATAGATAGATAGATAGATAGATACATGTATGTAAAATGCAGGTTTTACAATACACTTTACTTTGGGAACTAAAGGTCTTTGAAGCACTGTTGTGGCATTAAGTATATGCATTGTTTCCACTTAAAATACATAAACTTAAACATTGTGTGCTTTATCAAGTGGAGTTTTGAGGAAAAGACTGGGAAGGAGGGGCTGGGAATATGGCCTAGTGGTAAAGTGCTTGCCTTGTATACATGAAGCCCTGGGTTTGATTCCTCAGCACCACATATATAGAAAAGGCCGGAAGTGGCACTGTGGCTCATGTGGTAGAGTGGTAGCCTTGAGCAAAAAGAAGCCAGGAACAGTGCTTAGGCCATGAGTTTAAGCCCCAGGACTGGCAAAAACAAAACAACAACAAACAAAAAACAAAGACTGGGAAGGATATCCATCAACCTGGATGGAGAGCTCTGACTGGCTCTTGGAAACAGCTGGAACAGGCCCTAAAATGGCTCAGGATGTTGACCCACCCACCTCTCTAGCTCCAAACTGCTTTTTTATTTGTTGCAGGGTCATCTCCTCGACCACCCACCCACATATTCACATGTCCAGACAATACTGTTAAAAGCAATAGTCTCAACTTACGGTTTCCCAACCCTCTTAGACTTAGTTTCAGAGAAAAATACATCTGTGTTCCCTGGTCAGTGCTTCCTTCTGAAAGGAAAAAAAAAGCTGAGGAGATGCAAAGATGCATGGAAGCTAGAAGATAGTATGGTGCTCAGGGAACCCCATCCATAATTCTTCAGCAAGGCTGGTCCATCCCACCATTACCAAGTACCCATATGAGTTCTTTCCTTTCCAGATTCAGTCCCATGGCTACAGTCCTACCATCCAAGTATCAGAACCAGTAAAGCACCCAGCTCTATGAGAGTGCATGCCACCTGACCTCCAGGTACAGTTCAGGCTTGCTAAACTCATGATTCAGCAGGATATGGTTTGTCTGTTACAGCTTTCATGTGTCTCACAGCCATCTGGCATCCTGATATTTACATCCATCTCATGTGGGTCTAGTCAGTGTGAATCTGTAGGCAAGATTGCATTTCTATGCCCACTGAGCTAAGAGAGAGATTCATCAGAGCCAGTCTCTTTGTTCCACTGCAGTACCACTGCAGTGCCTGACTTTGTTTAGTATCAGCTGGCCTTCCCAGCAGGCATATGGCTTTCTTTCCACACAGCTCATCAAACTTGCACAGTGTGTAAATTTTCCCCTCGAAGCATTACTGAAAAGGATGAATGCTCTCTCAAGTTGGCTATATCAGTGGTACTCAAAGTAGAGGAACTAATTGATCTGCTGAGGTGTGAAAAAAATGTTTTTAATCTAAAATTTTAGAATTTAATCTAAAATATTAGAATTTATTTTCCTGAACTTTGCTGAGTGTAATAATTTCCCTAGTAGCATAGGGATTATTTTCTCTACTATAACTGTACAGCCCTAGTCAGCTGACCATCCTTGTCACAGAGAGGTGGGAGATGTCCCAGTGGGAGTGCTCCTCTGAGGAGGGCTGATCCTCATCTATACACATTTTACTTCTTGAGATTTATTGTCACTTGTCCCTTTTGGCTTAAATAGATTTGCAGATAATTAATTATTTTATTTTATTTATTTTTGCTGATTCTGGAGTGTTGGGCTCGCTCTACTTCCCCTCCGCTTGGGGGGGAGGGGCTTGCCCACCCCTTCCTGTGTGGTCCTTTATTGCTCTCATGTGGGAGTGATGGCCACAGGTAGCCCTCAGTAGCGTGTGGTCGCAGGGTGCCCCAAACCCACCAAGGAAGACACAGATGCATGGGTCCCTGGAGACCGCCTCTAGGATGTCTGATTTATTCAAATGAGGCACCAAGAGATATGCCCCAAAGGTGGGCACAGGAGAGGGGCCCCTGATTGGCCCCAAGGGCTATCCATCAAGTGATGTCAGGGGACTCTTTGGGCGGAAGCCCAGACCCCCAAGGACTGGGTTCTGGGGTCTATCTGAAATATGGACATATATTCATTGCTATATATATATATATATATATATATATATATATTTCCCTTAAAAAAATATATATATATATTTCCCTTAAATTAGTCAGTGGTGGAGCTGGGAATGTGGCTTAGTGGTAGAATGCTTAACATGCAGGAAGCCCTGGGTTCAATTCCGCAGCAACACATACACAGAAAAAGCTGAAAGTGGCTCAAGAGGTAGAGTGTTAGCCTTGAGCAAAAAGGAGCCAGGGACAGTGCTCAGGCCTTGAGGCCAAGCCCCAGGACGGGCAAAAAAAAATTAATCAGTGGTCAAGTGAAATCACAACACAGTTTAAACAGCTTAGTTTTTAGTATTTAAATGTCCAGTTTGTGATCAGTATATAATGTACTTTATTAATATAGTAATCATGTTAACATAATGCTACAAATATGATAGTACTATATATGTGTATGTTAATGCATGATACTACATACATAATTGCACATATACATGCTCAA
Source organism: Perognathus longimembris pacificus (assembly GCF_023159225.1). NCBI lineage: Eukaryota > Metazoa > Chordata > Mammalia > Rodentia > Heteromyidae > Perognathus > Perognathus longimembris. The sequence goes on from NC_063162.1 coordinate 75,799,018, forward strand.
GAAATTTTAATAATATAAAAACCTGAAGATCACTGGATTAAAAGGTGGCATTTGGAAGAAATATGACCTCATTATTATCAAAGGATTACAGACTAGAATCATTATTTTGTAGTATCTCCTCATCTAGCAAAGAGATTGCACTGTAAGTGGGTATTTGTCAATAGCTTCTATCTGGAGCATCAGAACGTGCCAATTGTGAAAATTTGAAAAGCAACACCCAGGTGTGACTCTAGAGATCAATTGCCTGATAGGCTGCTAGTCATTGCTAACAATAACCGGAGGCAAGTTAATCTACTACCCTGAGCTCCAGCTGATGGAACTGGAGGATAATATCAGAACTTCCTGGGTGGGGCCATTTTCAGGATTAAATGAGCTGATACATACAAGAGTTTGACCAGTGCCTGGAATTCAATGAGTGTTCAGGGTATATCAACAAACTTTAACATGGTTTTGACTACATCTTAAATAACTTATGCAAAAATGTAGCTGAACTTTACCTGCATTTCACTACAATCTATACAGAGCTGCTAAAAGAATGCTTGGAGCAGTGAAAGGTTTTCAGTAAAGTTTAAGGAAACACCAATGCTTAATTTCAGTATGTATCAGTTTCTGCCTTGATGTTGGGGTTGAGTGGAGGTATGAATCTTCCTATTTGCAGATTACATAACATGTAATTATAATGTTATAACATCAATTATGTTATTGCTTATTATGGGCTCAATATTGTGTTGAACATATAAGACAGAAACAATACAATAAACACTTACTGTACATCAGTTTGATAATAAAAAATTAAAAAAAGAAACATCAGTTTGATAATAAAAATTTGAAAAAAAAACACTTACTGTACATCATTCCATTTAACATTTAACACTACTATCAGAATTATTTTATTTCTTTGCCAGTCCTGTGGCTTGAACTCAGGGCCTGGGCACTGTTCCTGAGCTGCTTTTGCTCAAGTATAGCACTTTGCCACTTGAGCCACAGCACCACTTTGTCTTTTCTATATGTGGTACTGAGGAATCAAACCCAGGGCTTCATGCATTCTAGGCAAGCACTCTACCACTAGCCACATTCCCGGCCCCTTCAGAATTATGTAAAGGGTAGATAGAAAATACTGCACCCCTAGGGCTGGGGATATAGCCTAGTGGCAAGAGTGCCTGCCTCGGATACACGAGGCCCTAGGTTCAATTCCCCAGCACCACATATACAGAAAACGGCCAGAAGCGGCACTGTGGCTCAAGTGGCAGAGTGCTAGCCTTGAGCGGGAAGAAGCCAGGGACAGTGCTCAGGCCCTGAGTCCAAGGCCCAGGACTGGCCAAAAAAAAAAAAAAAAAGAAAATACTGCACCCCAAATGTCAATATGTGGTCTAAATTACATTTTTCTACATTATTCCATCTATTAGTTATCTATAACCGAAGCTTAACATTTTCAATTTTCCCTGAAATTTATTTTATATTTGATTGATTAAACTAGAATCAAGTCATTGCATTTATTCTCTTAAGTCTTCCTCTGTCTTGTGTTTTATTTAGTATTACTGTTTTGTTTTGAGACAATTCTCCCTGTATAGCACAGGCGGGCCTCAAACACTTAATCCTCCTGCTTCTACCTCCTGAGTGCTGGGATTAAAGGCATGTGCCACCATGCCCAGCAAAAATTCACTTTTTGTTTTGTTCTATAGCCCAAGTTGGCTTCAAACTTATGAGAAATCCTGTCTTTGCTTCCAGGATGCTTGGATCACATATGTGAGCCACCAAGCCTGGCCATTTTCACTTTCATTGCAATGACATTTAAGAGCCTGAAACATTTGTTCAATAGGATATCCTTTCTGATTGTTTCCTCTTGATGCCATTTTTATAGTTTTAGCTCCTCAGACAGAAAGGTAGGTTTAAAAGCTTATGCTGAAGATAGAGATTTGGGGAGACTTTCACAGATAGATTACATCAGGAGAGACACAGTAAGGCTGGCTCTCTTTCCCTAGTGATCAGATTGATCTGGGATAAGTAGGAGGTATTTTGTGTTCCTTTCTTTGGTCAGGAGTGATCCCTGGAGGATGATTTGGTACCCAATAGAGATTTCCGTTAGCCTTTTTCAAAGATGGTTTCATTGATGATCCTGGCACGGATCCGTTGTTTCATTAGGGACTACAGAATGGTGGTCTTCCACTTTCATAATTTCTTCTGCACTGCTTAGTGAACAGACATTTGAGATGAAACTGCTTCCCCATCACTCAGTACTGGAAAGGCAGAGTGACCTAGATATTCTTAAATTGCCATTTTTTCAGAGTTAGAATGGGGGTGATAGTCAAGACTAGCAAGGAAAGGTTTGCTTTCCCTTTTCTCTTTAATTTGGCTTACTCTGGGGGAGGTGGCCTTTTCAAATATTTAATATGTTTTATCATTTTGTAGTGGTTATTATCTTTTGGACACTCCCGTTGTCTTAACTGTGGCCAGTAGGTGTGGGCGTCCTTTCTTGAGATTCCAAGCAGCCCTCACTCCCCAGCTTCTGATCAGGCAAAGACATTTCTCCAAGAGGCCCTGATGCTTCTGGAGAGGGGCTATCCAAGACCCACATCTGATTGCAGCAAGGGCCAGCCACCGTCTCTGGGTATTGAGCTCCTTTCAGTCAACAGTACGATGATGGACACGGTGGTGAAGGACTGAAATCCCAGCGTCTGGGAGGTGGGTCGCATGTGGGAGGCCAGCCTGGGCTACCTATGGAGTCTCTGTCTTAAAACAAGAAAACTGGCATGCAAACCAGATTAGCTACGGAGAGGTGTTTGCCCTTGACCATAACTTAGGTAACTCTGTGTCGTGTAAGCGTCAGTGGGACCTCGAACCCGGTGCCAGCTCCCCCAGCAAAGGCTGGGGCGGTGACCGCAATAGTCATCATGGAGGCCTCCCAGGCATGGTCGTTGCTGCTCAGAGGTCGGTTTAGCTCTCCCACAACCCGGAAACCGCTTAAGTGCCCGCCAGGTACCCAAGGGAGAAGCCTTACAGGTACCCATTGGCCCTAATACCTGTCAGTCAGAGAGCGCTTGGGGAAGGGGGCAGAACATCATAGGAGAATGTCCAATGAGGAATGAGCCTGGGCCAAGTCGCTAGGGTGTTTTGGGGACCTAGCAGAGGTCCGGAGATCGGGCGGGAAGGGACGGGCCAATCTAAGGAGGCGGGTCCCTCCGGTTTGCCGCAGCCAATCAGAAGGGCGCTGGCTCGGCTCCGCCCGCCCCCTCCTAGCGGTCTCTTTCTAAGCCGGGTGGCCGCGCGGGTTCCGTTGGCATTGAGGACTGGCGGCCGTCTTCCCTCTGTCAACCATGGCGAGCTCGGCCTACGAGGACAGCGCGGGCCAGCACGGAGACTCCTTCCTGTACTTCGCCTACGGCAGCAACCTGCTGTCGGAGAGGATCCACCTTCGAAACCCCTCGGCCGAGTTCTGCTGCGTGGCCCGCCTGCAGGTCAGTGCCCGCCGTGCGGGCTGAGAACTCTGAGGCTCGGTGTGCCGCCCGCAGAGGGCGGGCGAGCCGACCCTGACGAGCGGGGTTCTGCCCCCTCCCCCTGGCCCCGCGTCCACCTGGATCGGGTTCCCCCATCTGTCCCTGGACCCTGGGTACTCCCAGACTGGGCTTCCCCCACCTGTCCCCGACTCTGTGTCCTCCTGGTCTGGGCTTCCCCCTCCCCCAATCCCAACCTCGCTTGCCCTTCAGAGAACCCTTCTCCCGGGAAGGGAAGTAGTGGCAAGTCCTTTGTTACACGACTTGTCACATAGTATTGTAGGAATCTTCCTTCCTTCCTGTCAAGAGAGAACCAGAAAGCTGAGGCCATGTCTTCTGTCTTCCTCAGGTTAGAGGCTGGATGAATTTAACCATTGCCACACCATTGCCCTTCAGAACAACATGCTCATCCCTTTTAGCACATATTCTTCAGGCAAAGTTGGGGGTAAAAAATGACTGAGTAACATTCTAGGTTGAGGACCTACCGGCATATAGGAGAATCATGAACAAAACCACTGACACTATTGAATTAAACACACATGATCTCTGCTAACTTTGTCAGAATTGTTAGCTGGAAGCAACAGAAATTGGCTGATTTAAGCAAAAAAAAAAAAAGTGTTGAAAGGCAGGTGCAAAAGCTGACTAAACAGGCAAGCATAAAGGGGGTACAGCCAGCATTCCAGCACAGCTGGTACAATCAGGGAGCCACTGTGTAATGCTACAAGTGGCAGACATGTCTGTGGCTTGCATTATCATCACCATCTGTGCTGCACCCCTGTTGCTACCTTTTACTCAAGGCTAGTGCTCTGCCACTTTGAGCCACAGCTCCACTTTCAGTTTTCTGGTGTTTAATTGGAGATAGAGTCTCACATAGACTTTCCTGCCCATGCTGGCTTTGAAACAAGATCTTCAGATCTCAGGTCAAGATTAGCTAGGATTATAGGTATGAGCCACTAGCACTTATTGAAAATGGGATAAAACTTAAGCTGAGATCTTTAGAACAGAGAACCAAGAGAGCAATATGTGCAAAGGTCCTAAGGAAAGAGGAAGCTGATCTTTCAATCTAAGTGAACTGCATGAGAACTAGAAAAGGGTCATAAATTAATAGGACTACAGTGGTCAAGTAAGACATTGGCCACTGACATGGACAAATAGAATGGAATGTCTTTGAAAGCTCACTTTGGTTGCTGTGGCAGATAGGTTTGAAAGGGACAAAGGTGAGTGTGGGGAGCCCAGGTGTAAAGTTTTAATAGCAGCCATGCCAAAGATAATGACTGGTACCTTGAAATAGGGTGTGGACAGGGAAAGATAGATGGATTTGAGAGATAGAAGATAGCTGGTAAAGCTAGGTGATTGGCTGTGAAGGGTGGGGACTCAAGGTTTTGCACAACCAGGCAGATGATGTATACAGGGAGAAATACCAAGTTGGCAAGTGAAAATTTAGTTCACTTTGAACGTACTGAATTAAATGCTTGCTAGATAGCAAAGTGAATGAAACACTATTCATGAATATCTGTTAGGTACCTACTGTGTGCTAGGCCATGTCCTAATTGCTTTTGTGGCTCAGGAGAGATCTGGAGTTATATGACAGGTGATGGAAACAGTAGTATTTGAAACTGCTGAAGGAGATGAGATTGTCTTGGGCAAATTACTAAATGAACAGAGAAAAGGGCTTAGGCTGTGCTCTTGAGAAACAACCATTTAAAGATCTAGTAGTAGAGGAGGAGTTGGCAAAGAGGGCTGGGGAGATCGAGGAGGAGCCTGAAAATCTAAACACAAGGCCTGGCAGAGGAGAGTGGTTATTTGTGTCCTAAACAGCCAAGAAATGGCTCGAGAAGAAAAATGAAAGCTGTCTGTTGGATTTAGTGATAGCCAATCCCTGTGTGATTGTAGTTTTGATCAAACATACTGATGTCCTGCCACTGGTGCTTGGTGTTAGAGATCACTCACTGTGCCAGTTCAAGGGCCTGAATATTCCTATTTCCCAAAGTGTCTGATCAGGCTTTGAGAAAATAAATTACAGGGATAAAATATAAAACTGGAAAAAAGGCCCTAGTGTTGAGTCCAGCCTTTTTTGGACTATTAAGAGAATTAAGCCCTGGAAAAATAGAAAGAAATATTCCTAGAGGACTTTTATTCTTCCTCTAGACTCTCATCCCAATTGTTCATGTCGTGGCTCCAACAGTCCTGAGACCTCAGGAAAGTTGCTCAATCTTTCCAGCCTGCAGTTTTTTTTTCTTGTTATAAAATAAATACAATAAAGTTGCTGTGGAATAAAAAGAGGTGGTCTATATGAAGCTAACAAAGCAATGTATAGCACCCAGTAATGTTCGGGTGTTAGCTGCTTTCCTGGTTACTGTAGATAGATCAGTACAATTTATAAGTATACAAATAAGTATATAGGGCTGGGAATATAGCCTAGTGGCAAGAGTGCTTGCTTTGTATACATGAAGCCCTGGGTTCGATTCCCCAGCACCACATATATAGAAAACGGCCAGAAGTGGCACTGTGGCTCAAGTGGCAGAGTGCTAACCTTGAGCAAAAAGAAGCCAGGGACAGTGGTCAGGCCCTGAGTCCAAGGCCCAGGATCGGCAAAAACAAAACAAAACAAAACAAAAAACAAATAAGTATATAACTTAAGGATACAATATTCTTAAGTCTACACCAGGGCTGGGAAGATGGCCTAGTGGCAAGAGTGCTTGCCTCATAAGTCTACACCAAATGCTAGCTCCTTTAGGAAAAATGTGGTGGGTGATAGAAGCTGTTGGGGTGCTCTCTAGACATTAAAGCATATTATAATCCACGTGTCCATTACCTAGCACGTCTCTAAGTAATGTACATGCATGTAAGTAGACTGGGAAGAAACTTGCAGAAATGAAAGTCATGTTAAGATATTGGAGTTACAAGATCTTTTACTTTAAGCATTTTCTTAAAATGTTAAGGTGCTATGCATATTCAATACATACTTTATTTTTAAGGAAAATATGAACAAGATACAGTCCTTTAGACCTGGGGTCTTTTTTTTTTAACCTTTGTATTTCCCACAGCTTCTACACATAAGAAAAACTTGAAAAATTTTTGAATTGTTTATTTAAATGGTAAATAAGGTAAATCCTTTTTATTTTCAGAAGAGAAATTTGGGTTCAAGTGAATATTGATTCTATCACTTTGGTTTCCTTTGTAGGATTTTAAGCTTGACTTTGGCAATTTCCAAGGCAAAACAAGTGAAAGGTGGCATGGAGGTATAGCTACCGTTTTTCAAAGTCCTGGCGATGAAGTGTGGGGAGTAGTGTGGAAAATGAACGAAAGCAATTTAAGTTCCCTGGATGAGTAGGTGGCTTCTAATTATAAGTTAACTAATTCAGAAAGTGAATTTTATGGAAGGATGTATATTTGTGTGTTAGTTTTCCAAAACATATATTCCTACTTATTGGACATATTCTTTAAGATGATATACACAGGGGTTAGTTACATACTTAAGGTAGTGAGTACATTTCTTGTCATTTGCTACCCCTTCCTCATTTTTCTCCCACCTTCCCTCCCCCCAACTCTCCCTACTTTTTTTTTTTTTAACCTTCCCAATGATGGACATTGACTACACATATTCTTTACACTTCAGGATCAAAAGTCTAGGAAGATAATACTTCCTCATTGAGACTTGGGGGGATGTTTGTAATCTTATGTCAAAAAATAGAAGCTATTATATTTCATTTTGTTTATATTTTATAAAAATTACTTTTCGTAGTTTTATATTGTGAAAAGACATGACAACTTTTACAATTTTTTTGTTGATTCAGTTAAACTTTTCTTTATATTTAATATTGTAGTTGGGTGTTGTGGTACAGAACTGTAATCTCACCTACATAGGAAGTGTAGGCAGGGGAATCCAGGCTGGCCTGGGCCAAAAGTATGAGACCTTGCCTGAAAAAAAAAAAAGAAGGAAAAAAAGGTGCTGGGAATGTGGCTCAAGTGGTAGAATGCTTGCTAGCAAGCACAGAGCTCAGAGTACAACTCCTAGTACTGAAAAAGAAAATGATTTGCAAAGGATTGCAGTTGAATCAGTCAACAAGTAATAAGCAATTCAGCCAATAAGTAATAATTTGTAGAAGCATGGGTAACATATTAGAATGTGTAGATGCTTTTTATAACTAGAATTAGCAGAAACAAGTAGGATTTGAGAAGACTCTGTTGACTCATTTCATCCTTGCCTCATTCAAGCAAGGATAAGCTGTTCTCACAGCTTTTCTCTGGGAAAAGACATTCTCTTGCTGTCAGAGGAAACAGTCTACCTTTTATGAGAGCAGTGTTTCAGAGTATACAGGCAGCGATAAATATGCTGAAGCTTGTGTTCACACAGAATTATGCAGAGCTGTTAGAAACTCTGAGCCTCAGAATCCATAGGGACTTGGTTCAGGACCCCAAGAGTACTACTAAAGCCACATATGTTCACGTCCCTTTTGTGAATTGGCATAGTACTTGTATATAATCTGAGGACATTCTGTTTTGTATTCTTGGTCATCTCTAAGTCATTTCTATACCTAACACAATGCAAATGCTGTAGAAGTACTTGTTACCCCTTATTTTTAAGGAAATAATAAGGAAGAACATCTGTATGCATTTGGCTCAGACCCAGTTTCTTCTTTTTAATATTTTTGAGCAGAGGTTGGTTGATTCTGTGGATGTGGAATATGTGAATAGTCAACTCTACCACCAAGTTTGAGTCGACTGTACCATTAAACCACAGAACCAGATGAACCACTAAGTCTAGGGCTGACTACCACTAAGCCTCAGAGCTGACTGTACTTCTGAGCCTCAGAGCAGATTGTATTTCTAAGACTCAAAGCTGACTGTGCCAGTAAGTCTAGGGCCAGCTGTACCACTAAGCCTCAGAGCCAACTGTACCACTAAGTCTGTGGCTGATTGTACCACTGAGTTTCAGAGCTGACTGTACCGTTAAGTCTAGAACAAGCTGTACCACTGAATCTCAGGCTTCCCAGGTAAAATGCTAAGTGTGGTTTGGCATGTTCACCATATTCCAAGCTATGTAGGGAGAAATATGTCCTTACAGCTAAATTGCTAGTCCTGTGCCCCCAACTTGATTAAAAGATTTAACCAGTAAACAACTTTCCTGGATTAATGGTAAACATTTGGCTGTTCTGGTTTCAGGCAAGAAGGGGTTAAACATGGGGTGTATGTTGTAATAGAAATTAAAGTTTCTACTCAAGAAGGGAAAGAAATAGCCTGTCGCAGTTACCTGATGACAAACTATGAGAGTGCCCCGCCCTCACCACAGTACAAAAAGGTAAGTTGCTTAGGTGTTTAGCAAGTATTAATTTTCACTGAGATAAAATGAAGAATGTCTTGTTTTTTAAAAGGCATTATCAATTTTAAATTTCATGATGTCATTTAAATAAAATGATGTTAAAATAAAAAAAATGATAGCTATTTACTTAAGGGGCAGTTCCCAAACACAGTCCAGGGCTGGTGATATGAGTTAGTGGTAGAGTACTTTCCTAGCATGAATGAGGCCCTGGATTCAATCCTGTCACCAAAATGTGTGTGTATGCTTAAATCTAAACTATATAGACTTATGTCTAACAATAGAACTGTTTCTAAAACGTTGTTTAAAAAAACCTTTTACGGGGCTGGGAATGTGGCTTAGCAGTAGAGTGCTTGTCTAGCATGCATGAAGCTCTGGGTTCTATTCCTCAGCACCACATAAACAGAAAAAGCAGGAAATAGTGCTGTGGCTCAAGTGGTAAAGTTCTAGCCTTGAGCAAAAAGAAGCCAGGGACAGTGTCAGGCCCTGAGTCCAAGCCCCAGGACTGGCAAAACAACAACAACAAACTTTTATAAACGTGTAACTCAGAATTCTTAAAGTGCACATGTATATTTTAAAAGATTTACTCTGCATGCATGCATTTATAATTATTTTTCCTCATAAGACACTATTTCATGAACAGTAGGGTTCATTTCTTTTTTTTTTCTGGGAAAAGTAGATTTACTATTGTCAAAATAGTAAATCCGGGCTGGGAATATGGCCTAGTGGCAAGAGTGCTTGCCTCAAATACATGAAGCCCTGGGTTTGATTCCTCAGCACCACATATATAGAAAACGGCCAGAAGTGGCGCTGTGGCTCAAGTGGCAGAGTGCTAGTCTTGAGCAAAAAGAAGCTAGTGCTCAGGCCCTGAGTTCAAGGCCCAGGACTGGCAAAAAGCTTCCACCCTTCAGTGGAGAAGAAAAGTCACCTGAGGGTCAGAGCCAGGAGTTACAGGCATTGAGGGCCAGGGAAGTCACCCTTATATGACCAGGACAGGAATACGGGACTCCCCGCCCCGCCACATCCTTTTCAGTTAGGACATGGCTCACACAGAGAGTTCCAGGAGTTTCCCAGTGTGGTGCCTATGTTAATGTTTAGCCTGGTATGGGTCTCCAGTGTACCCCTAAACCATTTACTGCCAAGTCTAGTTCAGAGCAGAGTAGACCAGAGGACTGAGATCACAGCAGCTCCTTTCTGCAGAATGGTAGTTTTTCCTAAATGACTTATGTAAGTTCTATAACATAAGGTACATTATTGTCTTAAGTAAAATCTAAATAGAAGAACTTGTTCACATTATTGTCATTCTGTGAAGTTGCTTCAGGCAGCTTTGAAACCTCCAGTGCATTGTGTCTGAGTGAGAGGAAAACTTACATCTATTTTTTTCCCCTGTAATACTGATTCTGGAGTTCTTGGAAAGCTATTATTTCAGGTTCTGATCATGCAAGTAGAGTTGTAGTATACCTATTCTATTATGTTCCTAACTAAAAGGGTTCTATTTGTTTATTTTAACGATTTCTAGGTTATTTGCTTGGGTGCAAAGGAAAATGGTTTACCCCTGGACTATCAAGAGAAGTTAAAAGCAATTGAACCAAATGACTATAATGGAAAGGTCTCAGAAGAAATAGAAGATATCATCAAAAAAGGGGAAGCCAAACTCTTTAGAACATAACAGAAGACAACCGGACTTTCTCTATGTACTATTAGAAAATATTTTTAACATTTGGAGAACAGGGCTGTGGGACATCTCTAGGTTTAATCTGCTGATTATCAACAGTATTGTGAAGGTGTCTCATTTGAGTGACTCCTTATTTTCTGACTATGAAAAGGAACGGCGTCTTGAATTAGACAATTACAAGGGGGTCTGTGAGTTCCTGGAATGCATGGGTCCTGGGTGTGGGTTCTCCTGAGGACACCTAGAATAGCTCTCTGGAGTTGATCCTAAGTGTCTCCCTGCTTTGTGAGGAAGGGTAGATTTGCAGCTCCCTGGATGACAGTGCTGGTAATTGCACTGCTGTCTGAGCGTCTTTTTTTAAATCAACTTAGTAAGAGTAAGGAAACTACAGAGACAGTTGATTTTTTTAACTTTAAAAATTGAAAAGATGGGGGCTGGGGAGATAGCCTAGTGGCAAGAGTGCCTGCCTCGGATACACGAGGCCCTAGGTTCGATTCCCCAGCACCACATATACAGAAAAACGGCCAGAAGCGGCGCTGTGGCTCAAGTGGCGGAGTGCTAGCCTTGAGCGGGAAGAAGCCAGGGACAGTGCTCAGGCCCTGAGTCCAAGGCCCAGGACTGGCCAAAAAAAAAAAAAAAAAAAAAAAAAAAAAAAAAATTGAAAAGATGGTATATTGTTCTTGGAGGAATAAATGTATTTGTGTTTAACCTATTTTCCCTACCAAAAGCGTCTGTCTTGTCCTGTTGTTAAACCCAAACCATCACACATCCTGGAACCAGAGAGGTTGGTGCTACAAGAGTCTGCAGGCCTGGGATCAAGGCCATTGCCACTGCTTCCCCTGAGACTCCAGCATTCTCCATTCCTTCTTCAGTCTCCTCACATGTAGGCCAGGGATAATCTAATCGCCTATGTTTTAGGATTGTTTTTATGGTTACATGAGTAAATATGTAAGGTCCACACCCAGGAAGGCTCCATGGAGATGCCCCGCCCCCAACATTTAAATCTGTGCCCAGTCCCTGCAATACCAGGGCAACTGGCACACCTGGAGGCAGTTACCCCCCTTCTCTGAGATCACCTGACCATACCTCCAGCCTTTCCCTATATAATCTGGCTCAACACGAATTCCCGCTTTCTTTTTTTCCTCTTCTTCCTTTCCCTCTGTTTCCTCCATCTTGTGCAGGCTGGCAGTTTTCTCTCCCCCACCTCTCCACCCCCTAATAAACTCCTTTCTGCCTGAACCATGTGGCAGGTTTCCTTTCCAATGAACCTTACAAAATAAATGTATTAAGCTTAGGACAAAGCCTGGATTTAGTATTAGCAATCACTACTGGTTTTTTGTTTATTTTTTGTGCTTTTTGGGCTTCAACTCAAGGTTTTGGTACTGACCCTGAGTTTTGTGCTCCAAGCTAGAGCTTGATCACTTGAGCCACAGCTCTATTTCTTGCTTTTTGGTGGTGAATTGGAGATGTTTCACTGACTTTTCTGCTCGGGCTGGCTCTGAACTTTGATCCTCGGATTTCGGCCTCTTAAGTAGCTGGGATTACAAGCATATGCCACCAGCACCCAGCTATTATTTTTTTATTTGAAAAAAATCAGTTTCCTTAGAATGAGATTTTAAAGCAGAAGAGCCAGGATTGTCAAGAGAAGAATGTTTGGGACAAAGGGAGTTAGTCCACTGGTGACCTTCAATTTGAATAAAGCAAAGCTCATGGTTAGGTAATCTTTCATGTCCTGTGGCATGTGTGAGCTGTGTATCCCAAACTGGAATGACAGAACTGGCCACGGGCATGTAAGATAAAAATGTGGTTTGTTTCTGTAGATTAGCCCACTGCGCTTGCAGATACTGCAGGCTTGCGGTGAGAAGGGCACTGGCACAGGCCTCACAGTGTTGTTCAGGATTTACACCACACTCTGTGCCCTACTACCCCAGCTTACCTCCCAACAAGAACACGTGATGGTAATGTGTCATCAAGCTGGGCTTTGCTCTGAGTACCAAGAACTGAATATCACTTACATAATCTCACTTGCTTAGAATGACAATTTTGGTTAAGGGATTTCAAATGCTATCAATAAAATCTTATGTGGCCTTTGAACAAAAATCTTATAATTGGTGCCCTATGGTAATGACTGAGCTGCACAGAGATGGAGAACACACTGCAGGAAGGAAATCAGAATCAAACTACTCTAGGTAAACTCAGGCTCTGGAAGAATCAAGAAGATAAACGCTAGTCCTGGTTTAGCTCACCTACCTGTTTCTTGGCCCTAGGAAGTCATAATGAGAATCTTAGGGCATCCATGTAGTGATCCAAGAAATACTCGAGGTAGAAGCAACACAGAGATAGAGTGAACAGGAAACAGGTAAAGAATGAGCTCCTGGGAGGGAGAAACAACTCTTTTCCACCAACACCTTTTGTTCTACAGCAGACAAGTCTGCTGAGTTCTACAAAGCCTTTTCCCATAGGCTCTGAGATGAACTTTTAAAGACTTCACTGTGGATGCTGCTCTTGTACCCCCAGAATCTTCTGTGTTTTCTGTGTGTATCCCTTGTTCCTCCCTGTTTTCAGACCTCGCTGTGAAGTGGGTTGATGATCCCTAAAGGGGAACATGATCATGGGATGCTCCTTGTGCCCTCCTTTTGCAGATGTCCATTGGGAGTGGATTCTTCACTGGCCTAGAGGGGCCAGATTGAAGTGGTAGCCTGATAAAAGGCTGGTCCTTGGGGGCTAGGCTTAGCTTTTGGCAGAAGACTGTAAAGAGCTGGTTTGGGCTGTGGAGGAGGAATCTGTTTCACACACTGTCAGTTTCACTGAGTCAGAATTTGCTGAAAAGGAAAAAGAGGCTATTTTTTTTTTTTTTTTTTTTTTTTTGCCAGTCCTGGGCCTTGGACTCAGGGCCTGAGTACTGTCCCTGGCTTCTTTTTGCTCAAGGCCTGCACTCTGCTACTTGAGCCACAGCGCCGCTTCTGGCCTTTTCTATATATGTGGGACTGAGGAATCGAACCCAGGGCTTCATGTATGGGAGGCAAGCACTCTTCCCACTAGGCCATATTCCCAGCCCCAGAGGCTATTTTTTTTTTTTTTTTTTACTGCTCATCTGCTGGCCCTTGAGCCCCATATTTCTACCACTTTCTGCTAGTTAACAGGAGAGGAAAATCTCGTGGATTTGTCTGCCTGGGCTAGCTTTGAGCCTTGACCCTCATATTTTAGAATCCCGAGTAGTTAGGATTGTAGGTATGAGCCACCAGCACCCAGTAAAATGACGCTTCTTTAAAGAAAAAATACGCAGTAACAGAAAACATAGGTTTTTCTTACCTTGAGCTCACTTTAACTTTTACTGTGTTAGTACTGTTGCTTAGTTTTTCCACACAAGGCCAGCCCTCTAGGTGTAAGCCACTGGGGCCAGGGAAGGAAAGTCCCTAAGACTCCTTTTTTGTTTGTTTGTTTTTTGCCAGTCCTGGGGCTTGAACTCAGGGCCTGAGCACTGTCCCTGGCTTCTTTTTGCTCAAGGCTAGCACTCTACATCTTGAGCCACAAGACCACTTCCGGCTTTTTTTTTTTTTATATATGTGGTGCGGAGGAATTGAACCCAGGGCTTCATGTGTATGAGGTGAGCACTTTACCACTAGGCCATATTCCCAGCCCCCCTAAGACTCTTTTCTCCAATTAACCACCAAAAATCAAGAATAGGAGCTGTGGCTCAAGTAATAGAGTGCTAGCTAGCCTTGAGCAAAAAGGGAGAGAAAGACAGAGGAGAGAGAGAGAGAGAGAGAGAGAGAGAGAGAGAGAGAGAGAGAGAGAGAGAGAGAGAGAGAGAGGGGGGCTAGACACTGCCCCCCAAATTCCTAGTTATCCCAGATGTTCCTGGTACCTGGAAGTGGCCACTCCATGTCCACACCATACTGCCTCACGTTAAGAAGAGGTCACAGAAATTCAAGGCTGCAACCAATTCAGCATATCTTGGAGCTGTGGGCAGGGAACCAGGTATGAAGTCCACAGTCCTGGATACCACCACCCATACTTAAACCCTTTAGTGCTCTGCCCTAAACAAACCTGCTCTCCCTGCAGTGTAGGCAGTGCTTTTTCTAGCTGACACGGATATTCAAAAAACAGCTTTTCCATGGCAGCAAGAAAAGGTTCTCCATACTCTTGTTCAAGTCCTTGTGGAGGGAGAAAGAGGCATGCAAGAAGAGGATAAAGGAAAACTGGAGTCATAAAACAGCTTCCAAGCCAGCAGGTCGGAAGCCAAAAAATCCACGGAGTTCTGACAGCTGTTTCACCTGCTAGCCAAACGTTTCTTGTGCCTCCAAAATCCTTCTCAGATCTCGCTTTGTCTGTTGAGGATATGGAAGGCAAAAGTTGGGAGAATCAAGATCTAGCAGTCGGGAGGAGGGTCAACTAGTGCAGTAAGGGTACCTGGGGTTAGATATTGTTCAGGATTTACTTACAACTTTAGGGTCCCGCAACTCTAGGTCCAGACGGCGGAAAAATGGTGATTCAGGACGTGGGCCCAAGGCTGGCCCTGCAGGATCAGCTCCACCACCATCTGTACAGTACCGAGCTCAGAATCCCCAACGTTGAGACTAGCCTTTTCCAACAAGACCTTCTCCCAACCTGTCATCCCATTCCCTGTCCCCGCATCCCACTCCTTTCCAGGTACTAACTCGCTGCAAGACCAGGGCCTTTAGTCCCAGACTCAGGCATTCAAGGAGCCGTAGCACGCAGCGAGTGGGGAAACTCCTGGACTCGAGGGAAATGCTCCACACAGGTGGGGCGTACAACTTGCCTGCCAGCAGGCACGGCTGCGAAGCGCAAGGTGGCCGGCCGGACCCCGGGAGGAGGGGCCATGGCCGGCGGCGCGGGCCGTGCCTCAGGCTTCCGTACTCCTTCCAGAGAAAAGCTTCCGGCGGCGCGGGCCGTGCCTCCGGTCTTTGGTAGGCACTGGCTACTTAGCGATCTGGCTGAGCTGTCTCCTACAGGCTACCAGGATTCTGGAGACTTCTTGCCTGGAGTGGAACCTGAAGGAAAGAGTCGGTCTACTGCGATACCACTGATGGCTCAGTTTTTTTAATCCCGCCGCTGTCTTGGAGCCCCGGGCACCTCACTTCCGGATCCGTTGTCACTCTTGGCCCGGAAAGAGACCGTGAGAGGATCAATGGGGGAAGTCTGGGACTGTGGCGTCGCGCCCGAAGCGTTGGTGCGCACGGTTACGGCCGGCCACTGCGCTTGGCTGCTGCGGCCTGGGGCGCCGCGTTTTGAATCCAGTCAGCCTCGGGTTCCGTGAGCTTCCGCCTCGCTCCGCGCACCCTTTACAGAAGTCACGTCACTTCTTCGTGACTTCTTTTTCTGTGAAGCGAGGGTTGTGCCACCTCCTCTTTTCAGATATGGTCTCTTAATTACCAGCTACTCAATCGTCCTCTGACTGTTCCACTCACAAAACAGAAGGGGGCGCTCACCTTTAAAAAACCAATGCGGGGCCGGATTGTAGCTACAGTGTTAGAGTGATTGCCTACTGTGCCTGAGGCCTGGGTTCCACCCCAGCAGCACCCATAAGCACGCCGATAAATAAAACCTCAAAGTTTGAAAAGGAAAAAAAAAATCTTAGAAGTAAGTTCTTAGAGCTGTTTTTGAGGTAGAACTCCAGGTATTGTATATAAGGGGTTTCAAACCTTCCTAACAGATTTGGAGCCTCAAATTATCATTAATTGGGCTTAATCAAAACCAAAAACATTTGCTCTGTGAAGACACTAGAGAATAAAATGTAGGGAGGTAGAGAAAATATTTACAAACCACGTGTAGCAATTGTCAAGATTCAACCACAACCACAACAAGCAAACGATGCAATTAGAAAAGGAACATGAAGCACGGGGATATATTTCAGTCAAGGGGAAGTATCTGTCAAATAAGATCTGGAAAAGATGGTCAAGGTCACCAGCCAGGGAAATTCATGTACTCAGTGGCTGAAATGGAAAATTACCCCATTTGGGACTAAGTGCTGGGGCGATGCTATGAGCCACATGCACATCTGGTTGATGGTGGGAATGCAGACACAACCTTTCTGGAAGATGACATGGCAGGTTTTGAAAAAATCCAGCAGCTGTACTCTTGGATATTTGTAACATATTTACACATGAACTTGCAAAGGAGCATTTGTAGCAGCTTTAGTAATAATAGCTAACAGCTGGAAATAACCTAGATGTGCTTGAAGAGGTTTATGGTTGACAAGATTGTGAGAAATCATGCTGTGGAAGGGAAGACTGATGCACTAAATGGCTTGAGAAGACTGATGCATGCAGTGGACTGAGAAGACATGCAATGCAGTGGTCTAGGAAGACCGATGCATGGAATGTCCTGCTGCATCTTTGGAGAATGATTCTGAAAGGCTATCCCAGAGTTACCTAGTAAATAAGCCCATAGATTTAACATTCTTGAAATAACAAAATTTTAGGACTGGTTAAGAAGGAGTGTGTTTTATCAGGGACACCACCAGGCATCTTTGTAGTGCTGGAAATATTCTGCATCCTGTTATGCTCTGGATGTAACACTGCAAGGTGTTACCATTGGGGAAAATTGGGTTTAGAGTATGTGGATATTTCATTTCTTCCAATTGCATGTACATTTATAATATTTCAAAGTGAAACCTCTAAAAAATTGATTTAAAAAATCATGTTGGGTGAGATAAACCAAGAACAGAGAGACAACACCTGAAATGCAGGTGTTAGATTTAAAATGAAATGAGACAGAACAAGATAAACAGGACTCAAGATACCAAAATACAGTAAGAACAAAAGAGGGCAGCCGTGGGAGGAAAACACCAAATAGCAAGACCCAAGCACCTCTTAGAACCCCAAAGATAAGGAAAGAAAGGTCCTCATCTGAAAATGTCCTATTATTTTTAGATGACTCTATATTCCCTACCTCATATATGGGATATACACAAGCACACCCGAGGGAAGCTGGGAGGTGGACACAGAGTGAGTGGAAAGCAAGTGAAAAAAGTAACAATATAGCAGGGGGGACCATCAGCTACACCTGACATTGTTGAACGTGAACTAAGCAACTGGTGGGTAGGGATAGGAAGGAGGGAATGAGTGGAAGAGGGAACAGATGTTCATAAACAAAAGGAAAGTAATGTATATATCACCCGAAATGGAAGAAAAGATCTTTTTTTTTTTTTTTTGGCCAGTCCTGGGCCTTGGACTCAGGGCCTGAGCACTGTCTCTGGATTCTTTTTGCTCAAGGTTAGCACTCTGACACTTGAGTCACAGCGCCACTTCTGGCCATTTTCTGTATATGTGGTACTGGGGAATCGAACCCAGGGCTTTCATGCATACGAGGCAAGCACTCTTGCCACTAGGCTATATTCCTAGCCCTGGAAGAAAAGATCTTATTGTTAAAATTCATAGACTTCATAAGCTATGTAGAGTAGAATGATAATTTTCATCATTGTGAAGGTTAAAATGTAAACTGTGAAATATATGTAATAACTTAAGCCTGATAAAATATATTTTTTTAATGGTGGGGGCTGGGAATATGGCCTAGTGGTAGAGTACTTGCCTCATATACATGAAGCCCTGGGTTTGATTCCACAGCACCACATATATTAGAAAAAGCTGGAAGTGCCCAGTGGCTCAAGTGGTAGAATGCTATCCTTGAGCAAAGAGAAGCCAGGGACAGTGCTCACACCCTGAGTTCAAGCCTCAGGATTGGCACAAAAAAAGAAATACATGTAATAACTTAAACCCAATAAAAATATAAAAAAGTGGTGGGGGCTGGGCATATAGCCTAGTGGTAGAGTGATTGCCTAGCATGCATGAAACCCTGGGTTCCAGTTCTCTACCATATACACAGAAAAAGCCAGAAGTGGCACTGTGGCTCAAGTGGTAGTTAGCCTTGAGCAAAAGAAGCTCAAGGACAGTGCTTAGGCCCTTAATTCAAACCCCAGGACTGGCAATTTTTTTTTTAAATGATGGATTCAAAGCCGGCACTAGGGCCAGGAATATGGCCTAGTGGTAAAGTGCTTATCCTGTATACATGAAGCCCTGGGCTCAACTCCTCAGCATCACATACATAGAAAAATCCGGAAGTGGCGCTGTGGCTCAAGTGGTAGAGTGCTAGCCTTGAGCAAAAAGAAGCCAGGGACAGTGCTTAGGCCCTGAGTTCAAGCCCCAGGACTGGCAAAACAAAACAAAGCTGGCACCAGTGGTTCATGCCTGTAATCCTAACTGCTCAGGAAGCCAAGATCTGAGGATCACAATTTGAAGCCAGCCCAGGCAGAAAAGTCCCTTGAGACTCTTACCTCCAATTAACCACCAAAAAGCTGGAAGTAGAGCTGTGACACAAGTGGTAGAGTGCTAGACTTGTGCAACAAAGATTAGAGACAGCACCTAGGTCCCTAGGTCAAGTTCTGGGACTGGCAAAAAATAAAAATAAAGGATGGATTCCTAAAGTGCAGTTCACTATCTGAGAACAGTGGGGCTGGGATACAGTTCACTTGTGGAGCATGCATGAGGTTCTGTGCTTGATCTGCAGCATTCATTTTTTTTTTTTTTTTGGCCAGTCCTGGGCCTTGGACTCAGGGCCTGAGCACTGTCCCTGGCTTCTTCCCGCTCAAGGCTAGCACTCTGTCACTTGAGCCACAGCGCCCCTTCTGGCCATTTTCTGTATATGTGGTGCTGGGGAATCGAACCTAGGGCCTCGTGTATCCGAGGCAGGCACTCTTGCCACTAGGCCATATCCCCAGCCCTGCAGCATTCATTTTAAAGACATGAATAAAAAGTTGGGTGCTAGTGCCTCTCATTTGTAACCTTCAGGAGATTGAAAGAGATCCAGAGGATTGAGGTTCAAAGCCAGCCCCAAGCAGAAAACTTCATGAGACTCCAGCTCCAAAATAACCCAGAAAAAAAGCATGAGTTGTATAGGTGTGGCTCACATGGTAGAGTACCATTTAGCCAACAAGCTGAGTGAGCAAGGGACTCGAGTTCAGAAAGGAAGGAAAGAGAGGGGGAAAAAAGCTCGGACTGAAAACATTTTAGAAAATACTGTTAGGATTAAGAACTCAGGTGGTATATACATTTTTCATTGCTGCCCTAACAAATTATCACAAATTAGTACCCTAAGACAAGAGTTCTGGAGGCCCAAATTCCAGAGGGTCTCAGTGGGCTAAAATACAAGTGTTAGGGCTGGATTTCTTGGCTCAAAACCATTTCTTCGCCTTTAAAACCATTGGTAGTGTCCAAAGTGGTCTTACATCTAGCTGCTTCTCCATCTCCTGCCTCCTACTTATCCAGACTCTTCTAATTACTTTAGGCCCAACCTTAAACCCAGATTATTTCTGCATCTCAAGGTCAGCTGATAAACAATTATAGTTCCTCTTGGCCCTGTTCATGGGCTCCAGGGTAGGTATGAGCATCACAAAGGAGCTGGCTAGTCTTCCTACTGCAGATTCAGTATCTTTATCTTCATTACATGAACACAAATTCACACCTCTTTGAAACCTTGAGTTGAAAGACAGAATTAAAGTTACAGCAGGAGAAACAGGACATGGAAAATACAGACAGTGTAAAAGACATGAATCCTGATGTTCAGAAGGAAACATAGGGCTGGGGTTGAGCTCAGTGGTAGAGCCTGGTGGTGTGCAAGTGATGTCTTTCATACCCAGCACTGCACAGATGGTTCTGAATCTTTCCCTTCAGGTGAGTGGCAGGGTTAAGTGATGAGGCTGGAATCCAGCCCTCATTCTGGTGCTCACACGTTTGCAATTGAACAGACCTTGTTTTCTGGGAGCAGGCTTTGATAAGAACTTTCCTGATTGAATGCACTTTTGTGTTAGGAGTGACTTTTTTTTTTTTGTTTAAGCACCTTCAATGTTTAAAAATAGTTCTGGTCGGGGTAGGGAGATTATCAGCATGTTGCATTCCTTTGCAAGACATTACCGTAAATGAAAAGTACATGAGGTGCACGCGGCGGAGAAGACTTGAGTAGAGACGCGAAAGCTTTGGATTTACTTTGGATTTACTCTGCAGTTTTCTTGGACAACCTTCCGGGTCGGTCCTGGCCTGGCTCTGGCTGGGCTCTTGGTGGCATTTCCCAGAGGCGGGCCTTGGCTCAAGTCCCGGGCGTCCCCTGCGCCAGCCCCGCCTGGCTTCCCGTGCACCACAGTAGGGTTCGAGGTCTCACCCAGCTCGGCTCCTCCCTCCCGCTCGCCCACCGGGCCAGGGCCTGGGCCTCGCCCGTGACCCGCAGAGCCCCTGCCACCAGAGGGCGCGGCCGTCGTGGCTGCCCGACCGGTTTCCGGCCCCGCCCTCGCCGAGCTGCGGTCGCGGCCCTCCGGCCACCCCCGGGCCCCCGCGTCCCCTGGGCTACCTGCGCTCCTGGCCATCCCGAGTCACCGCGCTCCCGGCATCACCCGTGCGGCTCCAGCCAGTGCAAGTTCTGCAAACTTGGCTGCCAAGTGAGTCCTGAGGTTCCCGCGGGGCGGACGCAGTTTTCCTGGGTCCCGGGCGACGCCGGGATCGCACGCGTGAGAGTTGGCGCTGCTGGTGTACGGGGCTGGCAGCCGGGGCTAGAGCTTATTGCGGCGGCGGGGGTAGGTGTGGGGATTGGGGGGAGATCAGAGTCGGGGGCTCAGGGTGGGCGGGGCCGGCAGCCCGGGGCTGGCGCTCGTTCGGAGGGCGGTGGACGGGGCCGAAAGCCTAGCAAGGCCAGGGCCGGAAGCCCCCTGGTTCGGGGGCCGAGCCTGCGGCTCCCAATCTCGCCCTCAACTAGAGCCGCCCTGGAGCGGTTCTGAAAGGCTGGCACCGGGCCGTGTCCTAGACCGAGTGCACCCGAAGCTCGAGCATGGGACCCAGGCTTGTGTGTTTTCAAAGCCCCCCGGTTGACCTGGATGAGCGGCCGGCTTCCCTCCAGCTTCCAGGGACGGAAGCCTCCATGGGCTCCAGGGGGCCACAACACGGGGACAGGGGACTGTTCAGCGGGTCGGCGCCCCTTATACACACAGTGGTTTTGGTCTGTTCTGTCGGTGTGGGGTAAGTGACAGATCAGGAAGCCACTTTCTCTGCATTTTGTTGGCATTTTTGTGAAAGGCACGGATTGTGGCCATTTAAAATACTTCTTGGGAAGCCAAGATAAACGCTCCGCACACCCTTGGCAACTTCCGCCCTTGGTTTTCAGAGTGAAGCTTGGGGTGTACTTTCCTGAAGCCGGGCCTGCCCCTCCTCACTGCTCCCCAGGGCACCAGGGGTGGTCATGGGGCATTAGCCACCTCAGGTTCCCTGTGCCCACCTGGGAGGAGGGGCCAGCAGCAGGACCCTTTGCAGAAGGGAAGTTTTTCAAAGGAAAGAGGAATGGAAACATAAAAGTTTCAACCCCAAAGCCTGGGTTCTATCACTTCTGAGATATGTGGCCTTGGGCACATTACGTGCGTGACTCTCTGAGCCTATTTTCTTACCTGTACAGCAGGGGTGGAGAGTTCTGTAGTGAGGAAGATGATGTACAAGAGGCACATGGAAGGCATTCTGTTACTGGTAGTTGTTAGATGCAGAACTGGTGATCTGTGCCCCACATGTTTTCATTTAGTACAGCACTCCAAGCCCTCCCACCCCCCTTTGCAGGCTTCTAATTTCTTTCCTTTGGGTCTTTGAGTCTGTTAAAGGCGCTTTGAGGCTAACTCTACCACAGCTACAAGATGGCTTATTAGTGACTCTAGGATGCATTTTGCAGCAGGAGATAGGAATGAATTTCTTGACAAAACCTTTGAGATTTTCTCTACCCACTGTTACATACCTAAAAATATGGCCTCCAAGAAAAGTGAGGTTTGACAGAGATGAGGAGAAGGAATGTGGGACATGCATGGTTCTGCTGAGAACAGCCTCAGATAACTAGCTGTTTTGCTCCTGCCTCTTGGCCAGTGACCAAGAATAGCCAGGAATCTGGGGATAGAGAAGCCAAGTCCTATAACTGCTGATGCCTGATGACCTGTCAGAACCTTCCCCTTTTGTGTTTTGGAACAGTGGCTTTCATAGTAATTGCAATGTCATTGTTTAGACACCAAAATATAAATAGAAAATTAAGAAGGTATGAAGATCAAGTGGGTTTTTTGTTTTGTTTTGTTTTGATGTCTTTTTGCCAGTGCTAGGGCCTGAACTCAGGGTGTGAGTACTGTTCCTGGCTTCTTTTTGCTTAAGGTTAGCATTCTACCACCTGAGCCACAGCACCACTTCTGGCTTTTACTGTATACGCACTGCTGAGGAAATGAACCCATGGCTTCATGTATGGTAGGCAAGCACTCTACCACTAGGCCACATTCCCAGCCCAAGTGTTTTTTTTTCTTTTAAAATTTCTTTTGTTGTTATATAAAGGTGATGCACAGAAGGGTTACAGTTATATGTCAGGCAATGAGTACATTTCTTTTTGGACGACGTCACTCCTTCCTTTGCTCTCTCGCAGTTTTTCCCTCTCATTCCCACCTACAAGCTATATAGTTCATTTTCTTTTTTTTTATTTTTTTCTTCTCTTGGTTCACTGGAAATAAGAATTTTTTTTTTTGGCCAGTCCTGGGCCTTGGGCTCAGGGCCTGAGCACTGTCCCTGGCTTCTTCCAACTCAAGGCTAGCACTCTGCCACCTGAGCCACAGCGCCCCTTCTGGCCGTTTTCCATATATGTGGTGCTGGGGAATCGAACTGAGAGCTTCATGTGTAGGAGGCAAGCACTCTTGTCACTAGGCCATATTCCCAGCCCTATAGTTCATTTTCAACATAGTGTATAGTAAGTATCACTGCTGCATTGGTTCACTCCTTGCCCCGCCCTTTCTGTGTATCTCCGCCCCTTCCCTAAACAGATAAATGTATAAACACAACAAAAGGCACAGAAAAAACCCAGCAACAAATAAATTTCTTGGAGTTCATTTCGATAAATATTTATATGATCATATGCACATAGCTAATGAGCCTTTGTAATCCTCTCCTAACAATATCCTTCTGTCGGGGGTTTTTAGCCTCACGCCCTCTCCTGCCCTGCAGGAGAGACAGGAAAACACGCCCCACCTGGACAAGCCAAGAAAAAGAAAGGGCCGATGAACTGCCACCCCAGTCCCCCTTTTGTCGGAGGACCCACAGACAGTCCGGGAGCCAGTCAGAGCTAAGACTCGTTTAATGGCAGCAATGAGCTGTTCTTTTACATGGGTCGGAGGGCGGTGGAAAGGGAGGGATATGTGCACCTATGTAGGGGCTGTGAATGGATGCCTGACCTGTCCATCAGGGTGGAACTCCAAGGGACCTCCCTAAGGGGTGGCCTAAATCTACATCATGGCCTTCAGGACCGCCTCTGGGTTCATCACCCGCAGCCATCTTGGAGCACACTTGGTCAGAGGTGGGAGGCGGGGCTAGTTAGAGCCGCCTTTCTGGTTCTGGACCCGGAGAGCAGGCGGCCACTCGGCCCCAGGGCTGGGAAAAGAGGCGGGGCCACCTAGAACCGCCTCGTAAAGATGCTAGGCGTCGGGGCGGGTGTGCTCCACATCTCCTCCTCCCCCTTTTTTTTTTGTGGCCAGTCCTGGGCCTTGGACTCAGGCCCTGAGCACTGTCCCTGGCTTCCTTTTTGCTCAAGGCTAGCACTCTGCCACTTGAGCCACAGCGCCACTTCTGGCCGTTTTCTGTATATGTGGTGCTGGGGAATCGAACCCAGGGCCTCATGTATACGAGGCAAGCTCTCGCCACTAGGCCATATCCCCAGCCCCCCCCTTTTGTTTTTTATTAATAGAGGAGGGGTACCAGGCTGGGAGTATGGGCGGAGGTTGTCTCTTCTGGAACTACTTCCTGCTGAAAAGGGGCAAAGTGGTCAGGAGTCCCTGATTCATCATTTGGCCTGGTACTGTCCAGTTTGGTTGGTAAAAGTCCTCATCATTTCCACGAGAATGGTTTTCAGGGCCAATGGGTGTCATGGTCTCCTCTGGCTACCTCCTGCAGCTTGGGCACATCAAGGAGCCCCGGGGGCTGGGGTTCTTCAGGGTCCGGGTCCGCGCTGGGCATAGCAGTGTAGTAAGAGGATGGCCTTGAACTGCAAGTTCCCAGGTGGCAACCTCGGTGAGGGATGTTATCCTGTTAAAAGAGACTTTTGAAGAGGTCAGGCAAAAGGCTGACAAGTTCACAGGACCAGTTAACATGAATGACATGGGAGAACACACCCTTGGCATAAGCCAGGAAAGTTCCATTTGGAACATAAACCCAATTGTGGCCCATTACAAGGAAGGAGGAATAACTGGACTGGGGGCAGGAAGGAAGTGTTTAGGGATAGTGGACTAGTTGGTAACCAGTCAGAAGCGCATATATATATATATATACATATATATATATATACACATATATATCAAGTAACAAGAGCAAGAATGCAAGTTTCTGTCCAGATGGAAAATGGACAGGTATGGACATTAGGTGGGTAAACAACTATTCCTCTTGATCTCCTGGCTCTGATTAATTTTGAAAGGGTGAGACACAGTGACTCCATTTAGGATGTGACATCATTCTCCTCTTACTCCTCTCCATGATCCTTGTTCCCTGAACTGGCTGAGTCCCAGGGGATCTAGGTGCTTGTTGCTGGGATGGCTTGCCCCCATTGGCTCAGGGCCTGGGCACTGTCCCTGAGCACTTCGGCTTGAGGCTAGTGTTCTACCGCTTGAGCCATGGTGCCACTTTCAGCATTTCACTGGTTTTCTTGAGCCAAGCTTCCTGCCTGGCTCTTCACTGGTTAGTTGGGAGATGGAGTTTTAGAGGGAGTATTTTTTTTTCTCTGCCCAGGCTGGCTTCAAACTGCAATCCGAGGAGTCCTAGCCATAAAAGCCCTTTTTATTTCCAATTAAAGTAACAGAACAATAGGAATATAGCTTACCTGTAACTTGTTAAGAATTGACCAGAGTTCTGCTGTAACACTTAGAGAACAGCAGACTGAATGAGATCCATGTGCCATCAAATCAAATCATCATTTAACTTTACTGGCAGGTGGAAGAGAGCACAAATGAATTAATAATCAAGAGGGCAAAGAGTTAAGACAATGTAAAAGTCTCAGCTTCAGCAGTGGCTGTGTCTTCCATCCTGGATCAGCAGGCTTCATTAGTCATGTGTGATGGAGGCAGGCAGGAGAGATGGGCTGGACCTGGGCAAGGCTGTAGTGGCATCTCTCAGAATCCTCTGGATAGATCGTCATACCTCCTGCTGGGTTGCCTGCAAAATTCTACACAGACTGGTTAAAGACATTTAAAATCTCCAGTATTTCCTGGTTGCTTACTCTGAGTACTATGGCTTTTGTAGGCTGGTACCCTACTGGTTTAAGCAGGGTGACAACTTTAAAAGATTTTAGAAGGATTGGGCCTTTAACCATCTTCCTAGTCACAAAATCCACACAGACCAAAGGCCAATCAGGTCTGCTCTCTGCAGCAGCCACGACAGTTTCTGAGACATGGAGGAGGAAGACCAATGCTACTCCAAGGCAACCTTGTGGCCACCAAACATTACTCTGATGCTTTTAATCTGGAGTAACTTTGTTATGATAGGACTGTTATGAACCCAACTCTAATCTTGGGGGGAGGGGGGGGGTGACGGGCAGAGCCAGAGCAGGAGCACTCTGGGTCTGTCAAAATCTTTACAGGACTCCTAGATTCCCTGAGAAGTTTTCCATGAATGAGAGAGAGAATAAGGAATCAGTGAAACCAGGCAGTTTGGAAGCAGACTGGAGGCAGCTTCACGAACCGCCACAGTCCACACAGCTAGCACACATGTTAACCTGTATCCTATGGAGCAAAATATTAATCCTAAAGAGTTTATGAGAGCACAGGAGAGAAAAATGGAGAAGCAAAATCTTAGTCTATACCAAAGAATTGTCAGGATCAGATATACATTTGACTTTTAGCATAGACATAAAAAACAACACACTGATTTTACATCATTGTATACCACATGCTGCATATTTGAACCTTTTGGAGTTTTTGTTAGACACATTTGCTTGCACCCAAACATAATAAAACCTGTTTTTTTTTTTTTTTGTTTTGTTTTGTTTTGCTTGGACTGTGGTGACTGTGACTCCACCTACAGGCTGGAAGGATCCGTTTAATATAAGTTAAAATAGTTAAAAAGACAAGTGATCTTTAAACCATGATGCTAGTTTTTACATGTTTTACCCACAAACAAACAGACAGACAGACACACATACAGACAGTTGTGCACAAGCTTTGGGCGTGCTTAGAAAAAATTTTCTTTTTCTGAATTGGCCATGTAAGTCTTCTGGAATTCCAGTGGCAAAATGATATTATTTTGCCCATATTTTAGAACCACGTGGTCAGTTAGAAAACAAAACGTTTCCTAGGAAACACATTTTTTCAGATTATCCAGCGAGGAAATTGAGAAGCCACATTTTGAAAAGCCAGTTCAGCTCTGATGGGGAGCTGAAGTGGGATGCCAAGACCAGAGAAGGTCCAGGAGATGGGAGACAGGATGCGAACAGAACAGACACGTGGAACGGCCTAATGGCGGTGGAGCTGGTCAGAGCCTTAGCAGGCTCACAGCAAGACACCTTCATTGTAAGGCTACTGCCCGGGTGGGGGACAGGGTTATTGGGAGCCTCCAAGCCCCTGCCCAGCCTTGAGGAATTTGGCACGCCCATCACCTGGGGCTCTACCTCCAACCAATGTTTAAGATTTAGCCAAACAAGCAGAATTTAACCGAATCTCCAATTTAGCAAACATCAACAAGAACCGAAAGCCTTTTTTGTCTCTTTCAAAGCAGATTAGACAACAACAGATGTTAAGTAAATAAGCCTTTTTCTCCTAGGCAGCCAGGGGACTGTCTCCCCGCCATCCAAGACATTTTTCAGCAAATGCTTCCCAAGCCTCAGAAGCAGGGTCTTTTCTGTCCCCAGGGCGGGTCCACAAAAGATGGCGGGAAGCCTCCAGTGGAGCCGCCGCCCCCCATTGGCTCGTCCGCCGAGTGTCCTGGGGACACTGCTTGGCCCGGGATCCAGGGGATGAGGCCAAGGCAGGTGTAAGGGCCCATCAGAATGAGGCTTTGAGCCCCTCTCCTCCTGGGTAGCGGGAGGGCTCCCAAGCAGCCAGGCTGAAAAGGCTGGCAGCTGCCAGCCAGAGCGCTGTGTGTTTCAGTGCTTTCCAGACCCTTCTGGTCTGGGAGTCCGAGACTTCCAAACCTACGTTTTGTAGCATGAAGCTCAGTGCTTTGAGCACTTGGTCATCATGCTGAGTTTGTGCCTGCCCCATCTTTCTGGGGTGCCCTCACCTCGCAATCTGATTGGCCTGGCCCGCCGACTGTTTCACCTCGTCGTGCTCCATGCCCTGCATTTGGGCACCAAAATGTCAGGGGTTTTTAGCCTCCTGCGCTCTCCTGCCCTGCAGGAGAGACGGGAAAACACGCCCCACCCAGACGAGCCAAGAAAAGGAAAGGGCCGATGAACTGCCACCCCAGTCCCCCTTTTGTTGGAGGACCCACAGACAGTCCGGGAGCCAGTCAGAGCTAAGACTCGTTTAATGGCAGCAATGAGCTGTTCTTTTACAAGGGTCGGAGGGCAGCGGAAGGGGAGGGATACGTGCACCTACGTAGGGGCTGTGAATGGATGCCTGACCTGTCCATCAGGGTGGAGCTCCAAGGGACCTCCCTAAGGGGTGGCCTACATCTATGTCACGGCCCTCAGGACCGCCTCTGGATTCATCACCCACAGCCATCTTGGAGCACACGCTGTCTGAGGCAGGAGGCGGGGCTGGTTAGAGCCGCCTTTCTGGTTCCGGACCCGGAGAGCAGGCGGGGCTACCAGCCACGTGGCCCCAGGGCTGGGAAAAGAGGCGGGGCCACCTAGAACTGCCTCCTAATGATGCTAGGTGTCTGGGCGGGTGTGCCCCACATCCTCCTTTGGTCTCACTGTGTGAATGACTAGAGACCTGCATATTTTATCATGTCTAACCCTTCTACATTGCTTCTGGAGGGTTTTAAGCAAGATGAAATTAGAAAAGCTAAGATTTGTGCCTGTGCTTGATTTTTGCCATAGTGAGCTGTTCTCTGTGATATTCTGGAGAAAGATATGACATGTCCCACAAGGGCCTTCTTTTGGTCACCTGTAAGGTGTGACCATGTCTCTAGGAAAACATCTTGGCACACTGAATGCCCATTGAGGGCAAATGTTTCTTTCAAACTTGACATTGTGGGAAGAAGTGAGTGGTTGCTACCAAATTTTACCAGTGCTAAAAGGCTGGGCAAAGTATGATGCCCTGTCTTGGATTCTTATTTGAATATGAGTTCCATCTGGAACTGCCACACACCAAACTGTGGGCAGAGATCACTATGCATAGTTGGGCCCAGCATGCTCTCTTGCTGCTGCCATCACCACAACCACTGCCATCCTCTTCACCTTCTTTCCAATCTTCGGATCCAGGAAGCCAGTGGGATGCAGTCTTCTTCTGGCTCTCTGAAGGGAAGCTCTTCCTGCCAGAGGTGAGTGTCTTTAGAGACAAGGCAGTTTTGTGTTATGTTTTATTGAAGTCAATAGTTCACTCTCTGGGAAACTGTCACATGGGAATTTGTTTTGCTGAGAAGTCATTTCTTCTAAGTTACAGAAAACTGTAGCATACAGGCTAACAAATGAGTCAAGACAAAGACCACTCTTGGTGATAGTTGTGACCCCAGATTAGCACCACGTTTTGGTAGATTAATATTTTAATAAAGCATGAAATTGTTGGGGATTATTATGGCCTGGGAAAGGCTGCCCTTCCACCAGCCTTGGGACAATAGAAGTCCCTCCCACCTTCTGGCCTCCACCCCTTGGGAGGTGAACACGTGCGTGCCACCATGATGGGGTTGTCCCACCCACAAAGGAAGTTTTGTGATGTCACTTGATGGACATGCTCCCTAGCCTATGACTGGCCCTTTGGCCAGCCCCCTTTCTTTCCCGCCATTACTTCTATATAAGTGCCCTTCCATATTAAAGTCTTTGAGACGCTTCCCACCACCGCAGCGTGTCCCTGATACCTTCCTTTTCGCCTCCGCCCTTGGTAACATGTGGGGGGACTGGGGGGATGGGAAGCATCAGCAACCCTTCCTCAACTTAGCGCTTGCCCATGTGAGCACGCCTTTGGCCTTCCGCTGGTGGAGGGCCAGGCTGAGTGCTCTTTCATAGAGTTTGTGGTTACCATTCTCCCTGTGGGGGGAGAAAGGGATCGTCCAGATCCCACATGAAATGTCTCCCTGGCAGATATTTGCTTGGAACGTTGATGCACTTTGTCTTTGTATGTACGGTGGCCACCACAGAGATTACTATCAGGACTGCAAAGGGGTAGTGTTTTGTGGATATTTTCAGAGCCATGTGTGATGGAGCAGGGAAGAGTGGAAGAACTATAAGCCAATGCTGATTCACTGGGGAGAAGATTTATGATACTCTAATTTCCAATAGGTTAATGATAAGAAACTTCTGTGTTTCGTTTCCATGCATTCTCGATTACTACCTGAAGCACAAACTCTGTGGAAGGAACTGGGCATAAAGTCAGGCTTTTCTTTGAGGCTACCCTAACTCCTAACAGTACAGAACCAATAGCCCTGACATTAGCCGGGAAATTCCTGACTCCATGTCATCAGGCCATCCTCTTCAATGGAGCATGGAATCAGGCATGCTGGTGATTTCAAGTGGAGAAAGAAGATCTGTAGCAAATGCCAGACAGGCACAGAAGAAACATTGGGCTATAGAGTCAGAGCAGAGGTCATACCCTTACATTGTACCTTAACTAACCATGTGCTTCACCAAGATCTTCAGCCTTGCCAATGGTGTTTTCCTGTGTAAGATAGTTGTAATGATTCTTTCCTTACAGGGTATCTGAGTACTTGAGCTAATTAATCTGGGTTTTGTCATGTTTCATGTTTTTCATGATATTAAATCAGCCTAAGCAATGGCTGAGGTTTAAACATCATCTGGAGGGTAGAAAGAAAGGCCCCTCTTCCGCTTTCTAAGCAGGCAGTTCTCTGGATGCCAATCTGGGTCTAATTAATCTGGATAGGCCCCTGGTACTCATCAGGTAATTATTACCATGGTAGCATGGTGGCCATCTCCTCCTGGCATGGTTGGGAGGAGGTACTAAGCCCTCCTGAGGCCAAACCTTTGATCTGTAAAATGGGGATCACTATCCATCCAGAAGTCTTAGGGTGAAGAAATGAAATAATCAATGGTGTGTCTGACAAGGTAAACCCTAGATTATAATAACACACACAGAGACAGTGTGCCAACAGATTTATTTATTTATTATTATTATTTTTCTTGGCCAGTCCTGGGCCTGGGACTCAGGGCCTGAGCACTGTCCCTGGCTTCCTTTTGCTCAAGGCTAGCACTCTGCCACTTGAGCCACAGCGCCACTTCTGGCCGTTTTCTGTATATGTGGTGCTGGAGAATCGAACCCAGGGTCTCATGTATATGAGGCAAGCTCTCTTGCCACTAGGCCATATCCCCAGCCCCAGATTTATGTTTTTCAGAGTCTGGGCTTTTTTTCTTTTTCTGTATTTTTTTTTTTAGCTTCTTGAATCTTATTAACAACCCTGTGCAGTAGTTGCGATTTCCTCCATTTAATAATGAACTAGCTATGACTCTGTGAGGTTAAATAGCTGTGCCCAGGACTTAATGGGGAGCTCTTCACTCCCCTGCCCCAGCTGCTCATAGAGTGTGCCTCCCTCTCTGCTCACTCTGCCCACCTCCTGCAGTGTGCCTGCTCTGTGCCAGGGGTATGGGATCTCCTGCACACTAACAAGAGGTGTGGGGTTCTTGAAATTAGTCGGTCTGGCCTTGCCAAGGCAAGTAAGTATGACTTGGCATTCAGTAAATCTAAGTGTTTTTCCAAGGTGAAATGTGGTAAATATAGGCCTTCAAATGATTCTTATAAATGTCCAAATGGCTCTTGGTGGGAGAAATGTTCACACTCTTGTGCAGAGCCATATTCCTGGGCACAGGGCTTTGGCATCCAGAGAACTGCCTGCTTAGAAAGTGGAAGAGGGGCCTTTCTTTCCACCCTCCTGATGATGTTTAAACCTCAGCCATTGCTTAGGCTGACATAATATCATGAAAAACATGAAACATGACAAAACAGATACCTCTGGTAGCAGCATTGATCAACACTGTTGGGGTAGACCATGATGTTTGAGGTGATCTGAGGTCATTGCCTAGGTGCAGTAAAGCCCTGTCTTGGCCCATGTGCCCATGTCTGGGAGCAGAGAAACCAAACCCAGATGTCCAAGAGTAGGGCTTGGGTGACAGTGGCACAATTCCTTCATCAGTACATACTCTAAGTACACCCTGTTTTGGAGATCCCTTGCTCATCTTCACCCATAGCTTGCTCGTTTTCTGCAGATCTTCCCAAGGCCTATGTCAGTGGAACTGGGCCGGGTACAAAAAAAAGCGAGTTCTCAGTTGAATGAGCTGTGGATGTTCTATTGTTGTGCCAAGTCACGAAACGACCACCAAGAAGGCCACTGAGACTCAGACATTCCGAAATGCAAAAGAAAGGCAAGGCTTTATTTAAGCGAGCTGCAACTCGGGCCACGTCCTACCCACTGACACAGCGGAGGTTAGGAGGAAGCCCCGAGCTACGATTACACAGGGCTTATAAAGGCAAAAAACAAACTTACAACAATTAGGTGTTCAAGCAAGCAAGTTTAGGGCACAGGTACAAATCTGATTGGCTCAGGGTTCGAGGCATTCTAGGGGTGGTCAGAGTTAAGCATTCCCAGCGGTTAGAGTTCTAGACCGACTGGGCCCTAATGGGCTTGTCCTGGGTCTGCTCACAGGGCCTGCTTATCTCAGGTTCACGTGGTAAAGTGGGACCTGACTTCAAAGTCTGGCACTTCACTACATGTATTCCAAGGAGGCGGCAATTGCAGTGATGCCTCCAGCAAGTGAGGAAGAAAAAGCTGTTTACAACTTCTGGTTCCTCTTGGCTCTTTGGAACTTCTTCAACATGTTAATTCAGTGAATGTCCTCAGAAGGGTGGCCTTGCTGGAATGCAGCAGCGTGTGGAACAGTGCCAGGTTCAGGCCTAGTGATTTGCAAGCTAGTGGAGTCTGCCTCTGGAGCATACTACAATTGCAGATGAAGGCTTGACCAATAGACTTACTTCTCACAGTTCTGGAGGCATGATTGTAAACTGGAGAAGTTCAGTGACTGAAAACAAGAGCATCAGCCTACAGCAGATCAGAGCCTATGGGGACTAGGGAAGTCTAGAGATGCCTTCCCAGAAAAGAGTCTTTTAGGTAAGACTAGAGATGTAGAAAAGGCAAAATCA
The DNA here is from genome assembly GCF_023159225.1 of Perognathus longimembris pacificus. Classification (NCBI taxonomy): domain Eukaryota; kingdom Metazoa; phylum Chordata; class Mammalia; order Rodentia; family Heteromyidae; genus Perognathus; species Perognathus longimembris. Next base: position 75,831,798 of record NC_063162.1, read on the forward strand.
TAGAACAGGCATGCTGGCCCTATAATAGTTTGATACCACCCTGAGCAAAGCATGCAAGATGCTATCTGAATAGTAACAGAAGCCAAAAGGGCTGGAGTTGGGATGCTATAGGCATGGTAGAGCACCTGTTTAGCAGGGAAGAGCCAGCATTCAGACCCCAGTACTGCAAAAATAAATAAATAAAATCATAATAATCATGACCTGTATGTTTCAAGACCACAGATGAGGGAAGAGGAGCCAGAATATGAGTAGTGAGAGGGAAGGGTGCCCTGGTCAGGCTGGGCCAGGAACACACAAAGAAGACAGACATAACAATGTAATCTCTGGGCTGCCTCTGGGCTGGGCAGGAAGGCACGATTTTAGCTAAAGTGCAGTTGGTAGTTGTGGAGAGCTTCTGGCTGCTTTTCCCTACCAGTTTATTGGGAAAAGACAAGGGCTGGGAAATAACAGCATTGTCTTAGTTTGCTGTTGATATAGTAATTTATAAAGAAATTTATTTCTTACAGCTTGGAAGCTGAGAGGTTCAAGGTGAAGAGTTAAAGTAAACCCCATTTTCAGGCAGCCCCTGTTTTGTTGTCTGTTTAAACTATGAGTAACCCAGGCCACCAATTATCCCGGCTAGCAGGACAAGCTTATTAGGGCCCAGCTGGTCAGGATACTCTCTGCTTAACTCTAACCGCCTGGGGATGCTTAACTCTAACCGCGCCGGAATGCCTCGAGCCCTGAGCCAATCAGATTTGTACCTGTATCCTAATCTTGCTGGAACACCTTGCTGTAACTTGGTTTGTTTTTTTTTTTTGCCTTAATAAGCTCTGTGAAATCTCAGCTCAGGGCCTTCCTCCTAACCTACACTATGTCGGTGGGTAGGACGAGGCCCGACCTGCAGCTCGCCTGAATAAAGCCTTGCTTTTGCATTTTGGAACATCTGGCTCTCGGTGGTCTTCCTGGTGGTCTTCTTGCGACTTGGGCATAACAAAGGTAAAGGAGCCACATTTTGTGAGAGCCAGTTTTCTGGTGGAGAAAGAGGAGAGTGGGCTCACCAGAGACACTTGTTTTGTTTTTGCTTTCAAATTCACTGATCTACTCTTGTGGTAATTAACCCGGTCTTTTCATAACCCTATTTTGTTGGTCAGTTTTCCATTTTCCATGACAAAACACCCAAGAGAATCCATTTAGAAAGATGATCACAGAAGGGAGTGGGCTGGGGAAGCTTGTTGCCTCATTGTGGCTGAGGGCAATGCAAGATGCTGGGGCTCCAATTTCCTCTTCAAGGATATACCCCCAATAAGGCCCATCCTCTAAAGGTGCCACTACCTCCTGGTGGTGCTGTAGGCTGCATCCAAGATTTAGCATTTGGCCTTCTTGGGGATGTTCAAGATTCAAATCTTGAATCCTGAATAACTCTTAACTATTTAATCTTCTAATCTGTGAATGGATTAAATCAACAGGAATTGCCCCCAGGACCCAATTTTCTCTCAAAGATACCACCCCCAAATCCCATTAACACATGATTTTGGGGATTAAATTTCCCACATATCCACGTTCTGGAGAACACATACAAGCCATAGTAGCTCTTTCTTAGCAAGCTTTAGAAACACCACGTTGAAGTATGAAACAATTCTGGAGATAAACATGATAGTTTTTATTTGTTCTGAGACTCAGAACAAAGTCAAAGAGGGCAAGACTGGGATTGGGAGCCAGCTATGGCCCGCCCCATGTACCTGCATGCAGCCTGGCTTGCCTGTTCAGGCACAGCCTGGGACAGATGGGTATGAGTGGGTAGGGTTCACCCAGCTGCTTGGCACTCTCCATCAGTAGGCTCAATGGATGACCTCTGGGAGCTCAAGCCCATCCTGGCTCCTGGAAGCCTGAACAAGAGATACCCCAAGAATGGAGAGAGTTGGGGGTCAGGATCTGCAGTTCAGAATCCTGGGACTCATGGCTAAGGACAGAGTTAAGTAAGGAAAGGGAAGGTTGCCCAGAAATCCCCAAAGGAATTCTTTTCTGACCTGGTCACTTTTGAAATTCCCAATGCATTTGTTGACATACAGTTTCGAGGTACAGGTATTTTGCCTTTGGTTTTGTTTTTTCAGGGCTGAAGAATCAAACTTAAGACTTCCTGCATGCTAAATGTGCACTTTACCACTCAGCTACACCCCTCCCTCCTGTGTTTGAAAAAAACAATTGATTTATAGCTTTCTAAGGTCAAAGGAAAAGCCTCCCGTGTATGGGGCCAAGTCCTGACTATGGTGGCTGGCTTGCTTCCCCTCTCCTCTATGATGGCTGATTGGGCAGATCTCCTTTTTAAGTCAGGACTGCTCAGTGAAGCTCAGAGATCAGCCTGGCTCATGCCATGCCTTCTTGTCCTCCAGACTTTGTGCTTTTGTCATTTTCTCAGGGCTGTTTCACCCCTCAGGGTCAATGCACAGAAGCACCATGGTGTCCTTTGGCTGAGCTCTATGACAAGGCCTTAAATGCTTCTGGCTGTGAACATGTACTTAAAGTGGGGCAAGATGAGCCCTAGCATAAGCTTTCTGGACAATAGTCAGCCAACTGTTTATTGTCTGTGGTGACTCATACATTTCATTCTTGTGAAATGCCTTTCATTTGAGAAGTCTTGGATAGTTTCTAAGCTAGTCCTAAATGCCTGTCCAGATATCCTTCAGCTTCCAGATCTGACCCTCCTGTAATTCTGTTTTCTGTACAAGCCTTAGTCCCTGTGCAGAGTTCTAGGACCTGGGTTCTAATCCTAGTCTTTGTTGTAAGATGCTGACCCTGCTTAAGATCTTTCCTTCACTGGTTCCTCAGAGATGAACACCACGTACAGTGGTTTTGGATTTTTGCTTCCCAAATCCTGGGTGACATCAGTCCTCAGTAGCTTATGAGCCTTATAAGAATGGTTACCAAGCAGGAGGTGATTGACCATGAGCGATTATGCAGACAAAACTCGGGAAATGGAGAGC